>NW_009702808.1:82608-126515 GCF_000703405.1 Apaloderma vittatum
CTTCAGAGCGTGGGTCTCTAGGTGTTAGATAAAACTTCAGTCCTAGTCATCGTTGTTCTGGTGAGATTCATTCAGTGATGCTTCTGGCTGGATGTAGGAAAACGGGCAAGTGTTGTACCTAGACGATTGCTGTTCAAGAAATTGTCTAAACAGATCCTGGGCTTTGTTTTTAGGCCTCTTAAAAATAGTCTAGTTCATGCTTAGAGTTAACTTAGGGAAGTATTTCCCTGAATAGGACTGAACCTGGGCCTCCACACTTCTGTCTGTACTATAAATAATTTATATCAGCCAGACTGTTGTTTCTGTCCCAGTTAATCTTTCCATTATTTAATCTGTATTCAAATTGTCTTTTGATTTCTGCTAAATGTCCTGGGTTGGTATCACACAACTTTCACAGAAGAGACCTGTGTAGTTCTTCAAAACATCTAGGCTCTTCTTTTTAAATCCTTCCTCATCTTTCCATATATGTAAACATACCTGCTAAAAGAAGCCCATGTAAATATAAGAGGAGAAAGTAAATTACCTATACATATTTAGTTTAGTTGCTACTGATCAAGCAACCTGATGGCTGTAGCAGGAGTAGCTGCGACCAGATGTTAAAACCCTCAAGTGTTGAGAAGTACAGCGTGGGGTGAGCTCTGGGGGCGCTTCCGAGGAAGGCTATAGGAAACTCTTTCAGTCTTAACTCTTTGAGTCTTAAACCTCCTTTCTGGGAAGGATTGGGAGCTTCGTTGACTATGAGGTACTTGGTCACTACAGGTCACACAAGCCTTTGCAGTTCCTCATCAGTGTTCGTACCCGTGTCCTGCTGTTGCGGCTCCCTCGGAGCCAGGCGTGCATCAGTCACATCTCTGAGGGACCTTTAGAAACCTCAGGGTGCCTTCCTGAAGATCCTGGTTATCCCGTCAGTTTTCTGCCATTGGATAGAAAAGACATGTTGGGTATGGCTCCAGAGAGGTTTGGGGCTAATTCATTATTGAATTTAGCCGATTTAACTCCATTACATTTAATTGTATTTTAGAAGCCCATGGCTGAGGATCTTCCTTAAGGGTTGGAAATTATTACAATAACCCTGTAGGGCTGAAAACTGTGTTGTTGCAGGAATTAACCTTTGTTTGTGCCATGCTGTCAGAAAACTGGACGATCATGAACAAAGACTGCTGGATACTTAGTCAGCTGAATTCCTTTTGTGTGAACGATCCTGCTCTTACTAAAGAGTTCCTCAGTATAATCTGTGAAGGAATTTAAGTCGCTGCATCTCTGTTAGATGATTTACTGAAAGAGCTACTACAGCAAAACTCACTCAGGTTTTATTGAGGAAATCCTAAGAAATATTGTAACCTTGGTCTTTTAACTTGGAGGTTAAACTATCTCAGGTAATTCAGAAATTCTTTTCCAAGAAAGAGGCTAGTTTGGAAGATTATTTAATAAGTATTACATGTTTGAGGACAAACCCTGTTAAAAAAATAAAAACAAAGAGAAGAGTTAGGTGAGATGTTCTACAAAGTGTTCTTAGTTCATTTAAAAACAGTAATAAAAATCAAGTCCAAGAGAATTCTGCCAAGTTATGGACTTGAAAGCAGTGGAAGAAGATCACTTCTGTATATGAGGAAGGTGTTTGACCCTACAGTAGACATGCTGAAGAAGTCCCTTTCAGGTTTTCCTAAATTCTTGGCACCTAAAAGGATAATAATATTTTACCAGATGGAAAGCATGTTTAGGTGCAGTCTCAATATTTTTATCTTCAGGTAAAAGGTCTTCTGTCAGTTCACAGGCAGGGGTAGCCTGCTTATTTCTCAGGGAATCAAAAGTGAGCAAGTGATTCTGAATATGTCAAGTATATTGTCCTGTGCAGTCAAACCTGTGGACCTAGTTCATTTTCACCTAGAGAGAATAGGTCCAAAGTATTACAGATCTTAAATTTGCAGTTAATGAACAAATTGATTTTGTATAGTCAACTAGTGTCAATGAAGCATAAATCCAGGTCTTAAAGCTTACCAATCTACTTCCAAATTATGTAATAGCACATAAGATTGCAAGATGTTTTATTCTTGTTAAATTCAGCGGGGCCAGGGGTTATTCTTAAAAGACTTTTTTTCCTTTTGACTCCATACCATGAAGTACAGCCATGTTCTCTCACAGCAGCACAGCGTGTAGGTCACAATGTTAGTCAGGCTTGCACAACATAGCTCTTGTGATGGGAAGGGTTTCAGGGCTGGGGAGATGCAAGAACAGCCTCCAGACTACCCAGAACTTCAGAGGAAAAAACCTAGCCTACACCTGCAGTGGTCTCTTGGCTACCCAGTTTCCCTGCTTCCCCAAGATCTCCGCTGTCGGGGGCTCCTCACGATACTTCAGCCTCCTGAAGAGAAAGGAATTAATTTCATCGTCAGGATATAAATTCATAGTCCTTTTTGTGCTACTGACTGCAATACCTGTTGTTCTTGCTGCTCTTTGGACAGCTGATCAAGGCCAGACTGATTCTTCCCTACCATTAAAAATGGTACATGCTTTCATATGTGTTTATAGTGCTTTAAAAATAATAGCTCCAAACCAATTTGGGTTTGTAGCCTGCGTGCAGATGCATGTTAATGGCAAAAACCAGGAATCACATCAAGAGCATAACTGCCTTCAGGCTTCTAATTAAATAGCCTTAAAGTAGCCATCTGCAGATACTTTAAAAAGAAATTGCACAAAAATATTAACTCCTTAGTTGTCGTTGAAACTGGAAATCTCAAATTATATACACATTCAAATGCTGCAGTGGTGATTGTTTTATGAGGCGGGAGTCTGGTTCCTGGAGTTACGTGTTCTTTCCCTTTTTTCATTTTTGAGACTTCTTTCCTCCTTTAAAGTCCCAATGGGATCTTAAAAATTCTAATTGGTGCTAACTCAAAAACGTGCATGTCCGAGTCTGTTGTAAGATGCATTTCTTCTCTGGCCAGCTGGTGTGGTTGCTTTTTTTAAAAATACATCTCTATTAATAAAAACTGCACAAGGGAAGAGTATAGAGGGGCAAACGAGAAAATAATATGATATTCTCTGTATGAGTCCATTGGTGACCTTGTGCAGTCCCGCCTGTGCTTTGGGCTTTCTGTCCTGAAAAAGGCAGCCCTAAGGGGAAGATGCAGATAAAAAGAAAAGCAACAAGGAGACCTTCAGTACATAGCATCCGTGATATGAAGGGATTTAAAATGGATTAGGAATCTTCAGCTTGAAAAAACGGTGACTGAAGGAGAGTGATAATATATGCGAGTTACAAAGAGGTTGGTTATCATGGGGGTATGGGGGCAACCAAGGAATTGACTGATTCAGCTGCGAGTCTGAAACGACTGCAGAGAGTTCTGTTTCTAAACGCAAGAGAGCCTTTTGTTGCAGACCGTGTGTGTCAGTGGGTTCAGGAGCAGTTAACCAAGGTAACAATAGAGCAGTCATGGTGACGAGGAGAAGTAATGGTCTGGCTGCACATTCCATCTCCGGAATTTCCATCTCTGCCAGGTCCCAGAAGGTGCGAAGGTTCACCTGGGGAAGAAACCACTGGGTATCCACCTCCTCCTCCTCCTCTTCTTCTCCCTAAAGCTGCGCCACAGTTGCAGCTGGAGCTGGAGCAGACGATCAGGCGGAGCCTGGCCCTGACTCACGCTCGTTATTTTGATGTTCTGTGTGCAGTGCAGTCCTTAACAGCTAACTGTAAAGATCGTTTTAATTGAAAATATGATTAACCAGAAAAAGCAAATGGGTGTGAGTCCTTTTCGCTTTCTTGTGGGCTTTTTAAATAGTCTTAAATTCCTCCAGAAGTCAGCTTAGACTTTGTTTACTTCTCTTTTCAGCCTTGCCTTAGGATATAATGTCAATGGGAAAGTAGAGCCCATTTATTATGAATGTAGGAGAATTGCAGTAGGTAATTAGAGAAAAACTTTTTTTTTTTTTGGCTGGAGGATTTAGATGAAAGAAAAAGTGATTTAACACAATTTCATATGATTTGTGCGAAGTTACCTGAAGTCTGACTGAAATTTTCAGTTAATTGTATTTTGTTTCTAAAAATAAAAATAAAGGAAAAGTAATTTTGCATGTTTCAGTAGCAGAAAGAGTAGCTTCAGGTAATTTTTTTTAATAGCATAATCAAAAACACAATTATGTTATATGTAAATCCTAATGCTGGGGTGATGGTAGCAACCTTGAGAATCAATGTATATGTATGGGTTTATTACTGAATGTATATTTAAATGCAAAAATTGCTTGAAATGGATTCTTTTCTGGGAAAGGTTTTGTAGCCACGTTTTCACTCAGGTAGTTTTTTTATGAAAGACCTGTACCATGTTAAAGAAATGTCATTGTTTTAACAAAAGACGAAAAAAATCCTCAGGGATAGGGAATGTTCAGTTCCTGAACTTACCTTAAACTAAGCTGTCCAGAGGAATATTTTTTTCTGAACAAATCTTCATTGCAACTTTTATTTTTAATCTTCTTGACCACATCCTATCCCCCCAAAAAACAGTTAGGAAAGTGTTAAAGAAGCTTTACCAGATCAAAGTTTATGCATTGTATTACCTGGCCATGCATTCTTCAAACTGTACATGATTGGTGGAATAATATAATTAAGTTTATAGTGGATGATGAAATTCATGAAAGTGTTTCTTCAGTAGGCTGGTCATTGGCTGCGGATGGTCTCTGATGATTCTGCTGTGGTTACTGTGTTTATAATCATTGTGTTTATTTTCTTTCCTTTAGTGCATGGTTCTTCTCTCTCTTTGGTGTCCAGTACGTCATCTATTTATTCAACAGTGAGTATAATGAAATGAATAATTTGAGTTTACTAATCAAGATTATCAGATTGACTGGTCTTATCATGCTTATTATTTTTGCTGTTCAAGGAGAAGAAGAAAAACCCACTTTTGATTATGCTCTGGATACTCTACATAATGGTGTCTGTGGATATTTACCAGTATCCTCATTTTAAGCACAGATATTAATGGCCTAAAAGCAGTAATTTATTTTTGAGTCAGTATTTTACAACTACACTAAAAAAATTGTGCTACAAAGGTCCTCAGTAGGTCTGAGGACATTTGAATTTCATTACCTGAAGCACCCCAAAATTTGCTGAATAAAGTTAAAGTTATTCCAGCCTTGTATTAATGATTTGCTTCTAAAGAAGTGTGAGTTAGTTTTGAATGCCCAGATTTTAATGATTCTAAAGAAGCCATTTGTTCACTATGTCAGCAATACATATTTATTTAGGTTATCTGATCCTAAAATAAGGCTTACCTGAGTTGTTTGGGGATTTTGTCGGTTTATTTTAATGTGTGTGGCGTTTGCTTGTTTTCTTCTAATGGTCTCATGAAGGATTTTCCATTTAAACATATACTATGGAAAACCTTGTAAGAGAAGACTGTACCTGTGCTGGAATGGGGAGGTGACCCTGCCCTGCCTCGTGTCCCTGTTACCTGCAGCTGCCCCGGGGCACTGCAGGCTCCAGCCCACACAGAAATACTTGGCACAGATGGTTCAATCCCAGTGGCTTTGCTGCAGTTAATATCCCAGCTAGCCAAATTAAAGGTGGATCAGGTATTCCTGGCATGCTATGATCACAGTTTTGGGGCTTTCTTAAAGCACAACCCTTGTAAACAAACAGTCGATAATCATTTCTTCAGTAAGCTGTGTTAATTGAACAGGATCTTTGATTTCAAATTGCTGTGCAAGTATGATGCAGCTTCACACGTACCACACATCCACGGCTGGAAGAAGCACATGTGATACGAGAGTATGTGGAAGAACTTGCTCTTGGAAGATTGCGTGCAATTGTCTGTGAAGTCTGTCAAGTCAGCATAGTGCTATTTAGTATTATTTCACTACATGCTTTGCTGTTAGGAGGTGTAACATGGCCTTAAGACCTCAATAATAAATTTTATAATACAGCCTTTCATTACTGACCTTGGCCTCAAGCAAGGTCCGTATGAAGCCAAAACAGATAACGTGTTGGAGAACAGACCTTTTCCTCTGGGCTGTTGTTTATAACCCCAAGAGCCACAACGAGAGAACTCAGCAGCTGCTGCCCGAGCTTCTGGTTTATGCGCTTGCTGCCCGAGCGCGAGTGGCTCTTAATAGTGTGGTTTGATGGGTATAATTTTCATGGTGAGCATGTTTACATAGGGATGGTGGAGTGTGTAACTTCCTGCCATGTGCTTCTCTTTGGTCAATAAGTTTGGCTAGAAACAAGCCATAGGAGCCACAGTTTTATCATGCAGACCACAACGAATGGTCAGTACATCCATTTTGCAGCCCCAGATAACCGCTTGGGCATCTTCACGTTTTCGTCACCACAGTCACTGGGCAGCACCAAAGCAGGAGGGATTTTTTTCTTTTTTTCCCCCCACATCACTTTAGAATGCAAAAACACGATCTCCATCCACTGGAGAGTTGAGCATGGGAGGAAGGGAGTTGCCGAGGACCAGCTGTGTTCGCTGACGAGTTCTGGTTCTTCAGAGCCTCGTGCGATCCCTTGTGCGCAGAGCCAGGACTTCACCGTCCTCAGCTCAGGCTCAGGGGTGCACTGCTGGAGCCCAAATTCCTTCCTGCAGGAAGAAGTACTGTACAAGCAGCCTGCTTTCTTCTTCCTCAAGAGTAAACGAATTAGGAGCTTATTTTAGATTGAATGTGGATGTGGGAATACAAAATAAGGAATTAGAGTTATTGAAACAGCGACAAAAAAAATCAAGAAAAACCTGTAGTTTTTTAAAGTTGCAAGGCTGGTTATGTTGTAATAACCTCATGTATTTTCCTCTGGTTTTTTTTATAGCCTGAAGAGAAGTGCCAATCAGAGGTAAGAGCACACAATGTTTGACAGGCATAAATGTTCTGTCAAGACACCATGCATTTCGTGTCTTGCTATTTTATTTCTCCGTATTATGGTGTGCAGTAAAGCGCTTTCTTAAAATCTATAGATTCGCAAGCTACGAAGAGAGTTGGATGCATCCCAAGAAAAAGTGTCGGCTCTGACAACTCAGTTGACTGCCAATGTGAGTACGACTCAGAGAACAAACACTAACACGGAATGCTTTTAGTGCACCAGTTACCACCTCAGTTTTTGTGTGTGACAGAAGGATTTCATGTGTAGAACATTCAGCTCACATTACCTATGTGTTTAAAAAAAAAACCCACATGCATGCGGGACCCTTCCAAAAATAACATCTTCTGTCCTCGTGAATTGTCTTATGCCTTTCTTTAAATACTCTTGTAATATTTATTTGGCTTTATATACCTTTAAAGCAATTTCAGATCTTGAGAAAATCACTGAAGATGGCGTCTATTTTTACAAACAGTGCCTTGCTGTGACGTTTGGGTGGGATGAGATAGAGGTGAAGGTTATAATGGGTAGGAATAAGGTTAAAATGGGTAGGAATGGGTAGGAATAGAAGCGTGGATTGAAATGCATTGTATTTTGCTGTTGCATAAAGATGTGGGCTAATGGCATGGTAGGTAATAGTGACATAAAGGGCTCTAAGAACTTATTTGAACTTATGCGTAAATAGGGGACATACCTGATTTTTAGCCAGTATAGATAGTGCTTCTGGTTGTTTCCTCTGAGGAATGTGATGACTGTGTAACGTAAGACACTTGGAAAAAAAAGACTTGGAGGGCCAGGAGGTGTTGAGGCAACACTATATGTGACCCTGCGCAAGTTTATTTGTGTGTTCTGTGCTGTAGTCACCGATAGCAGAAA
This sequence comes from Apaloderma vittatum, assembly GCF_000703405.1. NCBI lineage: Eukaryota > Metazoa > Chordata > Aves > Trogoniformes > Trogonidae > Apaloderma > Apaloderma vittatum. The sequence goes on from NW_009702808.1 coordinate 90,329, forward strand.
TCTGCAAAACAGAAGCTTGCTAGAAAAATAAGCAATTCTAGAGTAAATAAGCTACAGACGAATAGTCATCAGATGTAATCATACCAACATCCTGGTTTGTGGGAGTGAATAAACATCAGAACGAGGGCTGCTAAAGAGGACATTCCTGTCCATCAGCTCTCTGAATAGGTGGAATATGAAACTTGGCAGAGCAAAGAACAGCTCGTGTCTGAGCGGCAGCACCTCGCTTGAGGGTTTGTAGGGGAAATTTTCTGCAGCGTCCACTGCAGGCACGGCAGTGCTTCACCCAGCCTGCGAAACAGGAAAGGAAAACCAGGCACAGAGTTAATACAGAAGTCAAATCAAAGAGCTTTGACTGCGTGTAACTACTCGGTCACCTTCCCAAGAGGAAAAGAAAAAATAAATCTAAATCATCCAAAAACTGAGTCTTATCTTGGCCTTTCAAATACAGAGGGGACTGGATACTTGAGTTGGTTTTCATCCAGAAGCATCTTTTGCATGTGAGAAAGCAGGACCAGATTCTCTTGGGTGCGTTTTGTGACTGGTTACTGCCATGGCCTTTGCAGAGAGTAGTTTTCAACAGCTGCTGCAGCTGTTGTTTGGTTTGGGGTCATTTGGTGGTTCTCCCCCCAAAGGAAAAAAACACAAAATTTTGCATTATTTGTTCTTTTTATAATATTCCATTTTTCTTCATTCACTTCATTAAAATTTTATAGTTTTTTGTTAGTGCTATTAAAACTTATTGGCCTTGGACATACCCCTTATTCGTCCATAAATCAGCATCTGTCTGCTGCGGAGATATTGCTGGAACTATTCTAGTTATGTATTTCCGTCTACAGCTACCTCTTTTCAGAGAACATCCTCTTTTTCCATGTAAAAGGCCAGGCCTGTTTTCAAAAATGTTAAGGCATAAATGCTGTTTATTAGGACACTGCTTTATGGACATTTCCTTTACAGAAGATTTTCTATTTGTTTTAATTAATCTATTAAATTTATTAATTTTTTTTCCCAAATTTTCCTGTATAGACACTGCAATTTCGATGCTTCCTAAGCCATCAGGGGCAAGGATTTGAGCAGATTGCACTCCCAGCTAGGAAATGGAGACAACTCTTTTCTATAGCTCACCGAGTAATTTCCAGATAGGAATAATTTCAGGGTTACTGATCTGGTTTTCAAAAAGCAACTGTTCCCTAAAGTTCAGTTTGAAGCATTAATGATTTGTATCCCATTATTAATCCATGTGGTCCTGCCTGCCCATTTGTTTTTGCTTTTGCAAAGTATTGCTGAGGATTCCAGAATATCAGTTTTGCTGTTCCCTGTTCATCCCCCGTAACAGAAGCTTTGCAGTCTGTGTTTTTAAAGTAAATATTTAGCTTTTCATACATGTGTAGCATGAGAGTTTAAATTACTTTTTGCTGTTTTCTCACAGTCTCAGCTCTGCTTATTTTCATAGTGACTGATGAGAATGAGAGATGCACATCCTGGCGTTATTGTACTGCTCATGTTTGTTTTCACTGCGAATGTGAGAACAGTTATTTAGGATAAGTCAGCTGTGTGCTGCTGCTGAGTAAGTCTGGAATAGCTCTGTGAAAGGTTTTGCTATTCTGTATGTATTTAGGTGAGGGAACGTCCTTTTCCGCTTGGATTTTATTGTTTTACTTGTCGTCGTGTGTATGGAACATGGCTGGGTAGCCAGAGACATCCTGCCATGCCTCTTTGGTATTAGGAATACTTTCAGGTAACAGGGTGTGTTCGCTCAAGCATCCTTTAAAAGCCTCAGTTCCTTAATCTCCATGAGATGTTTCACCAAAAAATTGAATCTAACATGTCCTTCTATTTCAACAAAGCGGCAAAAAGTGTTTTCCATTTATCATAAAATCTAAGCAGCTCTAAACAATTGAGAAAAGCACGTAAAACAGGATTAGCCTGAGATGTGGCTCCTCAGAGGACCTTAACTCCTCAGGACCCAGGAGGTGGTTTTGTTCTCAAGGTATTCTGGATGCAGGATTGCACAGTGTACAGAATAAGCAAGAATTGCAAACTGGAGAAAAATCCTGGCTTGCTGCTTTATTAGAGTATGTGTGAGGTAACTGCCCTGGCTGTTTGAGATCAGGGTATCTAAGCAGCTGAATAGGGGCCGCCTTCAGGAAATCTGCTGCTGTGCCAGGTCACCGTGTTGCTCCTACGTCTGCATATTGTGAAGCGTTTGGAAACAGCTGCTGCCGAGCAGGGCACAGTTCATCACCTAAAACTGCATAATTTCATAGTGTGCTGCTGGTAATAGTTGTACAGGAAAGGGCCGTCATCTTGTAGAATTTTGAAATTGGTTTCTTACCTTTGGCATTTCTAATTTTCCACAATAGAGTGGTTTCTGCTAATTTGTTTGCGAGCATTTTCACAGCATATGCTTTATTCATTTGGCCTTTTCCAGTCAGTGTTGTTTTCTCCGTATCATTTGCACAAGTGATTCAGTGCACTACGTGGTTCATTTAAAAACCTGCAGAAATATTTTTCTATAGGGCAAGAGAGCAAACTATCTCTGTGTGGTTTAACTTTCAGGCTCACCTGGTGGCAGCATTTGAGCAGAGCCTGGGGAACATGACGATCAGACTGCAGAGTTTGACGATGACAGCAGAACAAAAGGCAAGCTTGAGAAATATTTGGGGAAGTCTTTTCTAGCACTGTTGCTCATGCTTCTTCTGTAGGCTTGGGGGAGAAAAAATAAATCATATATGCCATTTACCTTAGTTTCCTCAATTGTGGTGATGGAGTAAAAGGTAATGAAAATGGTATAAAATACTAATTTTTCATGCAGGGATGTTGTAGCATCTGATCAGATTATACCTACAAATTGTTACTTTGGACACAAGTCTTTGGTATTGCATACTTGTGCAATAGGTTTCTTCTCAATGCATCTACACATGTACGTGTTCAAGAGAGACACCAAGAAAAAACATTGCAAAATGGGTAACATTGTGTTGGTTTTTTTGGTGATATACTTGAATATACATTCTTTCTGTATTGCAGAGCATGTACTTTTTGTGTGTGTATAACAATAGCAAAGGTAGCTTGCAGCCTGTTGAGGCTCTGCCTCCCCAGGTATACCAAACCTCATTTTCATTGCCTTGTATATACATATTCCATAAACACTACCAATGCCTAGACTGAAAGGTGGTTTCTTTGCAGCAGTTAGATACCATCTGCATTTTCTAATGTATCACTTTGATTCTTTTTCTTGTTCAAGGACTCAGAACTGAACGAGCTAAGGAAGACGATTGAACTACTGAAGAAGCAAAACGCTGCTGCCCAGGCTGCCATCAATGGAGTCATCAACACACCTGAGCTCAACTGCAAAGGTGAGAAGCAGGCACCACGCATAGCGACTGTGTGATGCTCATGGGGCTTTAGTCCTCTTGGTGATAGCTGATGTAACCATCAGAGATGAGCTTGGCTTTGTGATCGTCATCTAGTGACTCGCTTTGGTATCCTGTGGGGATGTGAAGCGGGTACCTGTGTGCACAGCACAGTCAGTTCTGCAGACGTCAGTGGATGTGTTAGACACACAAGAAGCTGTTTTAAGAAAGCTTTTCCACCCTCACTGTGAGCTCATTGGATTTACTATAAGCATTTCACAATTCCCCCATCTAGATTTGGTGATGTGAAGCAGCAGGAGCAGAGTTCCTCGCTCCAGAGCCATCAGGCTCTTAGTGGTGTTTTCAGTGATTTCCAACGTGATGCCTGAACGCAGTCCTGTCTTTTCACACTCGTTCATGCTTATCGCAGTAATTTACACTGGGATAAATTATGTGTAAATGAGGTGTTGAGGGATGTGGTTTAGTGGTGGACCTGGCGTTGCTAAGTTAAAGGCTGGACTCAATGATCTACAAGCCCTTTTCCAACCTAAGTGATTCCATGATTCTAAATTTGAAGGGTCTGTGTCTGAGATTTTAATCTCCTCACGAAAAGCAAGGATTAGCAGCACTGCTTTGAAATGTGCAGTGCATCCAGTGGAGTAAGTGACTGTCAGAGTGCTTATTTCCCTAAATGCTTCTTCCAAACTGCATGATTAATACCAAACACCCTGGAGGTGTTTAAAAAAAAAGTAGATCTAGCACTTGAGGCTATGGTGCAGTGGTTAGGTATGCTGGGATGAAGGTTGGACTAGATGATCTTCAGAGGTCCCTTCCAACCCCGAACATTCTGTGATTCTGTGAAATATCAAATTCCTTACATAATTTTGACACCACCTCCATTCTTGTCCAGGACCTGGAGCTGCTCAGCCCACAGACCTGCGGATCCGCAGGCAGCACTCTTCGGATAGCGTCTCCAGTATTAACAGTGCTACCAGTCACTCCAGTGTGGGAAGCAACATCGAGAGTGATTCTAAGAAAAAGAAAAGGAAGAACTGGGTGAGTGTATTTTAACAGATTGCGGGAGGCTTAGATAAGATTGTCAGAACGTGCACAGTGAAATCTAGCTGTTCAGCTCCTCCTTCCTTCCCCTCGTGCAACAGGTCTATGCACCGTTTAAGTCCTGTGTGAATTATCTCGAAGGATGAATTGAGTCATAAGTGATGTATGTGCTTGTGTTGACCCTGCCTAGGATTGAATTTTAGCTTAACAGCCAAAAGGCCAGTCCTAAATTAGGAGTAGCTGTAAAAGATCAGTTCTGGCTAAAAGTAATACGGTGTCCAATCCCTAAGGGAACACTCAATGTCTGTCATTAAAAGTAAAACAAATCCACAGTGAGAGATCATTCTTTCTTCTTTTTTTTTTTTTTTAAATTCTATTTGGCACATAGGGCTTTCTTTCAAGTGAATGTGTTAAACGCTTTAAGAGCTCTGTTTTGACCATTGTTGTGGAGTTCTACAACAAAAAACCACCAATCTTTAGAAATTTTTCTTGATGGACATTTAGTTTGAGAGATTTCGGGATACTTACATTTCATTTCCCATTTTTCCTTCTTTGCTCATCATGTACTGTGTACAAGGTACCCTGTACTGGAGGAAAGGTACATTATATTAAACTCCCATTTTGAATTAGACCATAACTGTCTTAGTGACCTAGTCTGATTGTAGTTTGGACTAAAGTCCCTAGATCCTTTATTGTAGCCAGTAAAGCAATCCACCCCAAAAATACATCTCTCTGGATCTTTTGGGTGTGCAGAAAAGTCTGTATAGCTACAAAATGTGGTTTGAGCTGGTAAAAGCTTGATTTGTATTTGCACAATATCCTCTCCAAAATGTTTATGAAACTACTGAACTGTTAAGAAACAGCTTCATGAACAGGTTCTTGGTTTTATGTCTCTCTTTTCCCAGTGGTTTCATTCTGATATCTTGCCAGCTCCTTCATAACAGCAATATTTCCACTCTGCCCCATTGGTTGAATAGAAACAATATCGTCTCCAAATCCTTCTTTTGCTAGGTTATACAATAGTTACAGACAAAGTAAATTGCTCTCACTTGTAAATTGCCTGCTACTCTTAATTTTTGACAGAAACCATTAGAAATCATTAAGCCTTAGCTGAGATAAAGTTTCCAAATTTCTGCTTTAGCTTCTATCGTTTGTTATTGTAACCTAGTAGATATTATCCTACACTTCTCATTCATCAGGTGACTACTTTTAAAGAAAGCTAGGGAAACATCTCCATATTATAAAGAGACTTAAATATGATTTTCATGAAGTAGAAGAAACAGGACAGTATTTTTATGTTGTTAACTAAAAACTAGTACATCTTTGCTGTAAAATTAAGTTTGAAAATGAAATCAACCATTTTCTGAGAAAGTATGGAAGTCAAGTCTGATTCACACATTGTTTACTCCACAAATACTGAGGAAGTTCTCAGCCAAGATCTTTATGTATAGAAACGATGCAGCCGTCCATTCAGAGCTGAAACACCAGCATTTCATCATTTCTCACTATAGGGATCTTTGTCCAATTTAAAAGATAACTTTCAGCTCCTATTAAGCCAACTTGTTCACAGCATGTAATTTGTGATAATAGCATTAAACAGTACTGGTAGAGTATCCTCAGTTGGAAGGGACCCATGAGGGTCATCAAGTCCAAATCCAGACTCCACACAGGGCAACCTAAAAGTTAAACCATGTGTCTAAGAGCATCGTCTGCACGCTTCTTGACCGCTGGCTGTTGAACTGTAACTTTGGGATAACATCAGTTCAGTCACGTGAATATTCATTCTTTTTGTTGTTTGGAAAATGGCAATCATGTTAAGAAAGGTGATTTTAGTTGCAGGTAGGTAGAGAAGAGTCAGTCTTGTCACCTGGTGAAATACCTGCTCCTATGGGTAAAAACACAATATTAACTCGGCTGCTAGCCAAAAACATTCTGCCTGAGCTCAGTAGAAAATACAACTTCAATAGTTTAGGAGATTTGGCTCTGATATCTCCCTCACATAACACAAAAAAGGACAGCATGTTGTTTGAAACATCTGGTTTCGAAAATTACAGGATTCCAGTTCTAACATAACTGTTGATCTTCATTGATTATTGATCACGTTTGTCTTAGAAATCCAAAGCTTTCCTTATCACTGGCTTTATCTGTTAAAACATGTCTTTTTTCCTTCCCCTGCTTCCTTTTGCTTGCACTTCTTCCGGCAGGTCAACGAGGTAAGGAAGACCTACTTTCAACTATGACATACAAAGCTAACCCGTCCACTGGCATCACTAACCGTTGCAGCGTCATTAACCTTGGCTGAGCCACGAACACCATAGCTGCGAGTTGCTACAACACCACCGTAAAGCTTGGTGCACTGAACAGAATGTGCTATGAAATAGTTACCTTAAAAATAAGAAGCATTGCTATCCAGTCCCATTGACCTTATTAATCTCATAAAATAAAGACAAGAAAGCTTTTTTTCTTCTTTTTTACCGGTATTAAAGTATGTATGAGTATGGCTGTGTCCCTTGGAGTATTTGCATGTTAGAGAGTTTCTACTCTGTGGTTTTTGGGGTTTTTTTTGTTTCATTCTTAATGATGTGCTCCTTGCTGTGGTCTTGTTTTTTCAGTTACGCAGCTCCTTCAAGCAAGCTTTTGGTAAAAAGAAATCTCCCAAGTCAGCATCTTCTCACTCAGATATTGAAGAGATGACTGATTCTTCGTTACCTTCTTCACCAAAGCTACCACACCATAACTCCACTGTTTCAACACCATTGCTGAGAGCTTCCCATTCCAATTCTCTGTAAGTGCTTTTTAATTTTTAAATAGAAAGTGGAGTGGAAGGCATCTTTCTGCATTAGTAGAGAAAAGGAGAAATACCATCCTTTGGAGCAATCCAATATTTTCCATGCTAGCTTTACTGCTAGGCTACCTTTCAGAACCAATCAGAAGCAAATGTACCCTACACCACCATCCTGTCCCATTTGGTTCCTCTATATTAAGAATCTGCACATCTGTATAAACACTACAGGAGTCTGACAGATGTTCAGCCTTGTGCACTGCTAAAACCAGCTGTTCTCCATGAGGCTACAGCAGAAGACACAGTGGGCCCAACAGAGTTGTCCTGTAGACCAGGGCTGGGCTGTTGCCACTGGTCAGTCCTTCTCCCAGGCATCATGTAGGTTATCTCCCAGAGGGGGGCTGTGTTTTGGGTAAAACCCTTAATCCTGTCATACTGGGAAAAGAATGAGCAAAGCTCACACTTGCAACTGCTGCCCGTTTTGAATGTTCTGAAGTCAAAGGAGATGACAGGCAGAGGACAGAAAAGTTGGATTTGTATATTCAGGGAATTCAAGACATCTAAGCTGACTCCCAACCCAACACCTTTGCATTAGGGCCCAGTAAGCCAAAAATCATGGCACCGTCACAGTAGGATAATTCAGTATTTCATTGGCATGCTCTATCAGCAGAACACATTGAATATTGGTAAGCAGGGTGACCTTGAAGTGCAGAATTAATTGGATTTCCTGCTGTTAATGAAACTAGCCAGGCCAAGCCTGAGACTTTGTTTTCTCTTGTGGCTAAAGACAGCCCATATTGTACTAATCTGCCATGATGAGTTCCCAGTTAAGTTGACAAATTCAGATAAAATTAAGGATTTACTGGAAATCTACTCCTCTGGGTAGTACCAAGCTGTTATATAGGCTCATTTGTGTGACCAAACCTTACCCTTCTGCTTGTGTTTCTATGAGAAGGAGATGTAGACTTTACAGGGAGGACTTCTACTCTGCTGCTTAATTCATTTTGTGTCTGTGGGAAGGTCACAGGCAATCTTAAGGCTTCACTTTGACCACCTATGAGATAAATAATTGCCTTACCTTTGAGTCTAAACTCACATTTCACTCTCTGCTTGGAAAACTTTGTAAAACCAGTTTTATGTTCTACCAGTAGCTTTGTCACTTAAGTAGGATATATAAGTATAGGAAGCTATAAGAGGCAGTTTTGTGAAATGTCTGACTCCCAGACAGCCTTACGACCTTGTAGATGGCATGCAAAGCTTCCAGCCAGATTTCAGATCAAATGCATTTGTGTAAGTACCCACACTTGAAGTTTTGCACGTCGCTTGTTTTGTCACGAAGAGGTGAAAACAACAGCAGTGATTTCCAGCTGTGTAATAGCCATGAAATGTTAGGAGCGGAAGATAATCCCCTGTGAATTTTTTTTAAAGCTTCCAGTCTCTTGAGCCTCAGTCAGTGAGTTTCTGGTGACTACAGCAAATTGTGCTTTAGAAATCTAAGGCCAGAAAATTGTCAAAATATGATCCCGTCTGTCATCAGTCAAAATGCTATGTGCGCACGTCTCATCTTGACATGAAAGTCAAAAGGCTAAACTTGAGAAAAGAGTAAATACGAGAGCTGAGGGAAGACTAGAGCACCAGTAAAACTTGTGTATTTTGGCTTTTTGGTGGGGAACACCTCTCTCATTAACCTGATTTAGGGAGAGACATTTTAAATGAAATCTCCCTCAAAGCATGCAGCTGTGTAGTTGATCTTTATATAGATACACTTATGAATGTGCTGAAATGTTACTCACCCAGAGTCTTTTTTTTTTGTGGGAGGAGGGAAGAAGAAAGCCCCAAAATTTATTTAGGCATGAGTGCTTTAAAGTGAGGAGGAATTTATCACACTTGAGTAGGTGTAGAGTTCCAAAGCCCTCCAGAACAGTTCAGGGAACCCAGCTGTGCACACCTGGTGAGCTTTAAATCTGTCTGTAAACTCATCAATCTCTAACCAACTGCTGTTACTGCCTGCACTCCCTTAATTTGTTTAGATTTTTGGTTCAGAAGTTTTCTTTTATGGCAAGTACCAGGAAAAAGAATGAAAACTGTCCAATAGTAGGTGACTTCCAGAATTCTGTTTGGGATGCTGATTAAAGAAAACCCTCAGACATATTTGTTTCACTGGTCTCTAATGTTTCCATGACCTGTTTAATACCTGATTTATGCCATCACCAATGCAGTAAGCCAAAACTGTTGTCTACATTCTGCAGAAAAAAAGGGTTTTATTCCTACTCTGCTAGTAAATGCTGAAGAAGCACAATTGGAAAAGTACCAAACGGTCTCGTTCAGTGTCTGTTTTTCAACCTTCTCCAGTATTTCTGAATGCACTGACAGTGAAGCTGAAACCGTCATGCAGTTACGCAACGAGCTGAGAGACAAGGAGATGAAGCTGACTGATATTCGCCTAGAAGCCCTGAGCTCCGCGCATCAGCTTGACCAGCTTCGGGAGGCAATGAACAGAATGCAGGTAAGAAACACCCACCCCAGACACTCCGGTCTGTGTTGGTGTGTGAAAGATTGGCCGATCTGCCAATAAAGATCAGTCAAGATCTGAAAGAAGGTGAATTGGAAGTTTCGGAATGCTTACGAAAAGTTGTTTACCTTAGTGCCGGTGTTAAACCTTGCACCTTGGTTAAAAGTCAGCTTGAACACATGAATTCTGCTGCCCTCATCTCTACAGTTGTGACTGTTTCAACCCTAAATGTGTTTGGGGAGATCATTTTGTTGGCTGTCAGCAGCCTCTAATTCTCTCTGCCTTAATGTAGCTGCCTTTCAGTGTTTGGTGAATTCCCCCATATTTATGTATTCTAGGATACTTTGAGAAGTTTTATGGAGGGGACATTGTAATAGTTAAAATCATTAATTTATTCAAATAAAATATGATTAAAATGGAATTTCTGCTAAACTGCTACTTATTCTTAAGTTACTTAGATTGCTGTCTTCTAAATATGTTTTGACTGTGCCTTCTATCTCCTGGCTTGTCTTTCCAAGAGTGAGATTGAAAAATTGAAAGCAGAAAATGACCGACTGAAATCTGAAAACCATGGCAGCTGTAGCAGGGCTCAGTCTCAGGTTTCCATTTCATCGTCTCCAAGACACTCAGTGGGTGTCTCTCAACACAGCTTGAACCTCACGGAGTCAACCAGTCTCGGTGAGTTTCAGGAGAAAGGTGGCGGGCAGGTTTTATCCCGCACTTGGAAGAGTTGGTTTGGTTAGCCATGGAAAAATGAAAGCGTGAAAATTATTAACAGTTGAGGTGTGGAAATATGTCAGGAGCTGGCACAAAGCCTTCTTTTAAAATGTCGTCATAGGTCTGCTACGCCCTAGAATCCGAGTTGTCCAATTATGACCTCAGCTGCAAAGAGCCATGTTTAAAGCCATTTAATGGCAGACATTTGCCAGGGGATACATTGTAGAAAGGAAAATACGGAATAACTGACTAATACTTTTCAGTGACCTTCACTTTTTCAGAGTGATGCTGTTATTTGGTAGGAAAGTCAGTAAACCCCGTTCTTGCGGTTTTGCCTCAGGGCATGTGAAGCCCAGATGTGTTTGTGTTTGACCACAATAAATGTGTTGGCATAAACCAGAATAGTCTTTGTCGCTGTTAAGATCCAGCTGTGATGCTGTTGAGGTTTTCTGTTCACAGACATGCTGTTGGATGACACTGGAGATGGCTCAGCCCGGAAGGAAGGAGGCAGACACGTCAAAATAGTTGTCAACTTTCAGGATGAAATGAAGTGGAAGGAGGTGAGTTTTGCGACAGAAATCAGTTTTTCCTCAACAAACGTTTCACAGTCAGTGCAGCTATAGAAGAATAGAGAAATTAGGTGCCTTTTGTTATTTTTTTTTTAATCTGCCTTAGAAGTCAGAAGCAAAATTATCAACTAGAATGCTGTGATATACTGAACATAGCACACAAGTTGTTATATATAAATATATATAAAACTGTCTCTCTAACTATTTATACATATAACCATGTGCCATTTCTATATATATATTTAGATTTCTATGTCCACGGCAGCGTTTCTAGAAGTAAATAGGATAAAACTTGCAAATGCAGCATTTTTTATTGTTAAGTAATGGTAAAATGGACATGCCGTGAACTTTGCTGCCTAGAATTTTCCTGTCTTTTTGTGAAGCTGTAATCCTCTCAGAGATTTTGAATTGTTCATGGGTTGATTAATAAATACCTCTTAAGTAACATCAGTGTCACTTAAGTATCTCTTAGATTTGTGTCTCCAACACTGTAGAAAATGTTTAGTAGAAAAGGATTTCATAAACATTCAGAATTCACCATACAGAGTGGTAAAGATATAATAATAATTAAAAAAATATATATATAAAGTGCTAGCATTTTAATTACATTAAACAGACTTGTCTGATACAGTTAGGATTTATTGATTAACTTAAATTCACATTTCTGTGCACTTAGGATTCAAGGCCTCGCACCTTCCTCATAGGCTGCATTGGAGTCAGCGGCAAGACCAAATGGGATGTTCTGGATGGAGTTGTAAGACGCTTGTTTAAGGTTAGTGAGTACGATTTGCTGTGTGCTTGAGGTCTCCTGTGAGATTTTGATGTTCCCGAGTGATATTTAACCTGCGCTGATCATTGCTATTACAGCGCAGAACAAAGTCACGAGAGATTTCATTGCTGCCCGTTTTTTTCTCCCCAGGAATATATCATCCATGTGGATCCCGTGAGCCAGCTGGGGCTCAACTCAGACAGTGTTCTGGGCTACAGCATTGGAGAAATCAAACGCACTAATAGTGCAGAGACCCCCGAGCTGTTGCCCTGTGGCTATCTAGTTGGAGAAAACAACACTATTTCAGTTACCATCAAAGGTAATTATGCTTGACCTGTCTGTTGTACTCCTCGCTAATTACAGTTTTATCAAAGCTTGCTGTGTCAAGAAACTTAGAGGACTAGAAGCTTTTTTTTTTTCCTTTCTTTTTCTCATTCCTGCCTTTTATGTATTGGTTCTTATGTTTTTATTTTAAAAAGACAGCACTTAAAGTATGCTAAGTCTATAATTTCAGCAAATAATTTTTACATCGCTGAATAATTACACACACAGTAATTTTCTGTGTACCTGGAGTTGTCCTGGAGAAGATGTAATACCACAAGGGACGTAGTGGAGTTGTTTGAGCAGTGAAGTACCTTCCAGAAGAATAAAACCTCAGAATTTTACTATGTCTTTGTAACAGCTATAGTTGTTATTTCTTTCATGCAGGGTAAAAAAATTATTGATTTAACTTGATTGATAGGTCTCACTGAAGACTCCCTCCGTAGGCACCAGTAGGGTGGAATCCCAGAATTTATGGGACACCTTAAAATCTCGATTTTTTTCAAAATGTATGATTTTCAGAACTATCCTCAGTTTCATTGTATCGTACTGATAAGAACTGAATGGTTTCTCTTCTGTTTTCTCAGGGAACTGGTTTTTTATGAAACTATACTATGAAACTAGATTTGAGGGGAAAAAATCCTCAACCACTGCGTTTTGAATGTACATCAGTTTGCCCAAAGTTACTCTCAAGCACAAATGTGTGTACAGATGCTAGAGTAATTGAGAGCATTGCCAGGCATTCAACTTGGAAATTTGGTTGTGTGATGAAAAGTACTTTGATTTTGAATATTGATGTAAGAAGTCAGTTAGCTTGGGTAGCAAATCAGTGGACAGGAAGACGAAAAAAGCCGTGAAATACCTCCACTTACTGAGGCTTGATGTGAACCCAGGGTATATATAGTCCAGTAGTAGTCTGACTGAAACACTGCTTAAGGTCTAGCAGTATCTGTAGAGCTGCAATCTGATTTTATGTTTAACCTACATTGACCTGACTTGTACTTTAAAGGTTCATGTGCGATAGCAGTTTTCAGTGAAGCAGAAATGTATTTAATCAATTTATGGAAAATCACTTATATCTACCTTTGAGATATAAAGCTGCCTGTATAAATATTTAATATTCTAAGCAACCACTGAGGTGCAAACATTTCTCTGTGTGATCTGCCAACTTCCCTTTCTGCTGTTTGTTTTGAAGCAGGGTGTCTTTTCCCTGAGCCAATTCTGCCTAAAGTGACTGCTGACATTGCGTAAATGCTTATCATCAGTAGGAATTTTATGTTAGCAGAGATAACTATCAGCATTCGGAGAAGGAGTTTAATTACAAGTGTTTGGGAAAGCAGGGGGAGTTGATGATAGCTGGGGTTTTTTTGTGTGTGTGTCTAGGGATTCAAAAGTAAACAGGTAAATTGGGGATGAATGCGCATGAGTGCATAGTGAAATACTGTAAAAATGTGAAAAATGTGGCTGGGAAGCATTAGTGGGGAACTCTTGTGGGGCCTTGGACACAGCTGAGTGTTTGGAGAACAGAAAGGAGGATCCAGGCTAAGCCCACCGGTCACTTCTGCGCTGGTTTTACCACCCTTCTATGTGCTTCTTTCCACCACGGGGTACCTGAGCAGGGAAGGGATTTGTCTCTGAGGCAAGAAGCACCTCAGTCAGGTCAGATCTAAATCTGCCATTGCTAAGTGTTATTTTGGGGAGCTTTCTCCTACTCTTACTGAGCTTAAGTACATTCACAAAATCACATTTTTCAGTTCTTCGTTCAACTACCTTGTCGTTTCAACTGGTCTTGATTTTTTTTCAAACTCCAGTAACAGGATTGCTTTGCAGCCTTACAGCTACTTAGTTAAAAAAAAAACCCAACAACCCACAAAACAAACCTCAAACCTTTTACAGAGGCAGGTAATTTGGATAAAAATTTGGAAACCCTCTGAAAGAGGAATCTTTGCCTGTTGCAGGTATCCATGAGAACAGTTTGGACGGTCTGGTGTTTGAATCGCTGATCCCGAAGCCTATCCTGCAGCGTTATGTCTCTCTCCTGATGGAACACAGGCGGATTATCTTATCTGGGCCCAGTGGCACTGGTAAAACGTACCTTGCAAACCGTCTCTCCGAGTATATGGTCCTTAAAGAGGGCAGGGAGCTGGCCGATGGCATTATTGCAACATTCAACGTGGACCATAAATCCAGTAAGGTGAGGACACAGAAATCATCCTTGCACAAGTAATGCTGTCGGGTGTCACCAATGAGGGACTGCTCCTTTATTAAGCCATCAAAAGCTGATTTTAAACTTAGCTTTCTCTTTGTAGCCTTATGTTAATCCTGGCGGGAATCATATGTAAGATTTTCAGAACTGCAGATTCACCTGATTATGGGCCTGAAAGCAGGCTTCCAGGTGTATATTTAAACGCCTAAAGGTGTCACGATTTTAACATGATTAGGAGCCTGAGAATTGCCCAGGACCTTAATAAACACCTGCATAAAGTTCCCAGCAACTTCAGCAATCCCTGTTGCATGTGGGCATTTTTCCAAAAACTCTCAAATACAGTCTCTAGGCTCTCCAGAGGTTCTGCAGCTGCAAGTATTAGCAGTTGTAATCTGCATATGCTGGGTTTGGAGTCACTTACTGGTGGCCAGACCCATTCTTGGCATGTCTCTGCTTTTTCACGTGCAGCTAGTTTTGCAGAATATACCTCCAGTGACACTCCTTTTTTTTTTTTTTTTTTTTTAAATAAATGTATATTTGATTGCCTTAGACACATTTTCCTCTGGAGAAAAGGAATGGTTGAAGTTGTGATCATAGGGCACTGGTTGGTACAATATGAGCTGTGCTGCGGAATAAATGCTTTAAAGCTGCTGGAAGCATTTCAACCCTGGCAGCAGCTCATCCTTCTTTCCATACGAATTTGGCCTCTGCTGAGGGTTACTTTAGTCCAGCTGAATTTTGTCGGCTGTATTTCGATAGACACACTGTTGGAAGAAGATATAACCAAGTTATACAGAGCAAAGTTTGGTTTGGTATATAGAAAGTTGGACGATTTCTGAAAAGAAAGAAGAATACAACTCAGGCTTCTGAGTGACAGATTGGGACAGCATGAATGAAAAAAAAAACAACAAACCAAACGACAAAGTCTTTCTCTTTAGCCCTTATTTCACACAAGATTTCTGATACAGTCTTTGAACCTTCAGCATAACCTACAAAAGAGAAAGAAACCCAGATTTCTGTTTTCTCATGGAAAATGTGTGCATTTGTAACATGACAGGCTCTTTTGCTTTAGATTTCATGTCAAAGCCAGTAGCTCCATTATATTAACTGGAGTTTCAAGGAATATAATGAAAACTCTCTTTATTTTCTTTCTTTTCTTTATATGTGCTTTGCAGGAACTCCGCCAATACCTATCCAACTTGGCAGACCAGTGTAACAGTGAAAATAACGCTGTGGATATGCCTCTTGTAATCATTTTGGATAATTTGCATCATGTTAGCTCCCTAGGAGAGATCTTCAATGGACTTCTGAACTGCAAGTACCACAAATGGTAAAGAAATAACATCAGAATGCATTCCAGATTTCAGTGCTGCTGTCAGACCACCGCTGTTGCAAAGTGTGATCACAAAACCGAATTCTGAATTAATTTGGTAAAGTGGACCGAGATGACCAGACTGTCCATATTATGGACAGTACTGCAGAGGGGTTTTTTTCTTCATAAAATGACAAATTCCTGTGAAATCAGTAATAAAATAGTAGTAGAGGGCTTGGGTGATTTGTATTCATTTCAGTACTAAAACCAAATTTTTAGTGAAAAATACTGCTTTGCGATTTCTGTTTTGCTTTCAGAATTTGGTGTTCTCAAAGTCAGATCCTCATTAGAGAATCTGGTTATAAGTAACTACAATAACCTTTGGCAAAAGAGGTTTTAATAACCTTTTTCAATGTTGAGATCTTACTAAAACGTTGTTTTTAAAAATTTGCAAGTTTGATTTGATTTTTTTTTTTTTTTAATAGCCCATATATCATTGGCACAATGAACCAAGCCACCTCCTCAACACCTAATCTTCAACTTCACCATAATTTCAGGTACAGTTTGTTCATGTTTCTTATTTATGCTTGTGGGCTGGCAAACGAGTAATGGCTACTGAGTCATCTGAAATTGTTCTTATCAGCTGAAATAGCAAACTGAGAGAGAAATAGCATTTGCTGCCCTAACGTGCAGCTTTGTAATGATGCTGTTATTAAAGTAACTGCGGTTCATGGAACTTTTCAGAGGTTTAAGATACTCGATTCTCTAAAATATTTTTTAAAAGGTATAGGCAAAGCAGATACTGAGCGAGAGCTAAGCTGAAAAAGCGCACCATACAAATTGTTTCATCTGGTGACGTCATCATTCCTAAATAATTTTTGCTAAGGAACATAAGTGACTGGGATAACCCTTTTTGATTGTGATAGCTGTCTAGAAATAATGAAAGAGATTTAGCCCAGAGTAGGAATGCTCAGTAGCATGAAAAAGAAGGCGTTTCTGCTGTTCTGCCCTAGGTGGGTGCTGTGTGCTAACCACACTGAGCCTGTCAAAGGCTTCCTGGGCCGTTTCTTGAGAAGAAAACTGATTGAAACAGAGATCAGCAGCAGGATGAGAAATGCAGAGCTCGTTAAAATTATTGATTGGATTCCCAAGGTCTGGCAACATCTGAACAAATTCTTGGAGGCTCACAGCTCTTCTGATGTTACTATTGGTAAGTGCTCTGTCTATATGTCCAGGCATATGTAAATGTATGGGTTTTATTTCTTTGTATATCAGGTGCATCCTTGTGTGTTTCCTTGTATCAGGTAAAAAAGGTTTTTTTAAAATCCTACTTTTAGCTGGCAGGATGCTCTGAAGTAAATTGTAGAAGAGGTTTCTAAACTATTTTTTAAAACTTTTCTGAGGAAAAAAAGCAGGACTGCTTTCTAACTCCTGAATACCTACTGTATTATGAAATCTAGTTAATTATTTTCACCTTGAAAGTTTTTCAAGTTGATTCAGAGGATTTTTGAGCTCTCAGGAAGCGCATCATTCAGGTTGGAAAAGACCCTTGGGATCATCGAGTCCAACCACTAACCCTACTCGACAAAGCTCACCCCTAAACCACATCCCCCAACACCACACATAAACGATCTTTAAACAACTTCAGGGATGGTGACTCAACCCCCTCCCTGGGCAGCCTATTCCAATGTCTGACTACTCTTTCTGTGATGAAGTTTTTCAAGATATCCAGTCTAAACCTGCCCTGCTGCAGTTTGAAGCCATTCCCTCTTGTTCTGTCCCTAATTGCCTGTGAGAAGAGACCAGCACCAACCTCTCTACAATGTCCTTTTGGGTAGCTGTAGAGAGTGACGAGATCTCTCCTCAGCCTCCTCTTCTTCAAACTAAACAGCCCGAGCTCCTTCCATCATTCTTTATAAGATTTATTCTCCAGGCCCTTCCACAGCTTCGTTGCCCTCCTCTGCACTCGCTCCTGCACCTCGAGATCTCTCTTGGATTAAGCTGCCCAAAACTGGACACAATATTCATGGTGTGGCCTCATCAGTGCTGACTACAGGGGGACAGCTCACCAGAGAGCTATGTACCTTCTCTCACCCTTGGCTTCTTTCTCCACAGAACTGGAAGTTGTTTGATCCTGTTTTGAAGCATATCATGGTTTGAGTGTAATATGTGAATTTTCCTTTCCAGGTCCACGGCTCTTCCTCTCCTGTCCGATAGATGTAGATGGTTCTAGAGTTTGGTTTACTGACTTGTGGAACTACTCCATCATCCCGTATCTTCTGGAGGCAGTTAGAGAAGGGCTACAGGTGAGCAGACAAAAGTGAAAAATCTGAAGTCTTGAATGGTGTCTGTTTAAAAGTCAAAACTGACTAGCAGCAACATTTTCTGTCCATACAACTTTGCATACTGAATATGGATGTGTCTGTGAAACTGTAACCTGAATCGTGGTTCATTTCAGGCAGAGCTGTTCTCTTCAAACAGTTTTGAAATGTGAGGTGGAAGCACTCAAAGTCCAGATAAGAATTTTTTTAAAGGTTCTTGGATGCCAAACTACTGATGTTTTCAGTGGGTAGAGTTGGACATTCAAATATCTTTCAGTAATTGGCTCCAGAAGCACACCTTAAAATTGCACTGCGCATCTGAGAAACATATTTGTGGTCATTAACTGGAAACATTCGAAGCCGGGTTGGATGGGGCTCTGAGCAACCTGATCTAGTTAAAGATGTCCCTGCTCCCTGCAGGGGGGTGGACTAGATGACCTTTAAAGGTCCCTTCCAGTTTAAACCATTCTATGATTCTCTAACAGTAGCCAGAGTTGTGCTAATTAACAAGGTAATGCTAGAAATGTGTGTTTCTTTTTGGGCTGTTTTCTGTCCCCCACAGCCACCCCTCTGACAACACATCTCTCATGAAATAGCCTGCCAGAAGGGAAGGGTGGAGTGCTGACTTCACTCTGACCTCTGTGGATCTAAACTGAACTATTTTTGTATTTCTGTTTCTCATTTAGAGAACTATTCTGGGTCAAAGACAAGTGAGCCAAATGGATCTTTACAGTAATTGCTCCCATTGGAGATGAGGTTTTTTTGTTTTTCAAAACAGGGATGTGAAAATTAGAGGGCTCTCTAAAGACCCAGTTCTTCCTGCTTGGGGTATTGATAAAGAATGCAACACTAGCAGAACAGGGACCCAGAGTCCCTGTGGCTTCCTGCCACCATCACTCTTACTCCAGCCATTTGTCTCTGGTGCTTTGTGAAGCAACCTGTTCGTTCCTTGGCCCCTTAACTGCTCCCTAGAAAACATCCATGTGAAAGTGATGAACGGGACTGGTTGATGTGGAAGGGAATAGTGAGTTAGTGAATCAGTCTCTCAGCTGCTGAAGGAATGCGATGATTTCATTGCATATTGGATATATGCTGATTTCATATATTGAATTGGGAATTTTACTCACTAGCTAATTCAGAAGTGAGCTGGGATCCACACAGATCCCAGGTAGCAAAGACGTGAGAAATATAAAATGCTCTCCACTTAGCAACCGGCATGCATTGCTGTAAATTTGAGAACAAGACTGCAACAGGAGATCTGGTTTACTGCAGCTGGGAAAATAATACAGCACAGCTGAAGGATGAAGAATATTTGGGTTGTGGAAGAGGCTATTTAAGATTGCTGAGCCTCGTCTAATGGGCACCTCCATGCTGGGCTGAGCCTCGCTCATTCTGCTTCAGACTAAAGCAGATGGTATTTAGGGCAGTTAAACTAAGAAGAAATAGTGATGAGGAAAGTGAGACGGTCTTAGATCGGTCAGAGAGCTGATAAATTTCTTTGTTAGAGCACGAGTTTTCCCCCTGTACATTGTGCAGGAGAGTTCTCTGAATTCAAAATGCCAGGAACCAGCTCCGGTTGCTGCAGGATATTTAGTCTGAGATTTATAAAGTGGAAGTAAAAGTTTTCAAGTTATGCTTTCAAAAGTCATATGGCATTAAGATTAATTTATTCTTTAAGTAAGGCAAACTTAACCAAATATAAGAAGAATACATTGACATTCAGTAACACGGTCTGTTCAACAGAGAAAAAGGTTTTAAAATAGAAAATGTTTTTTAAAAAAAGCTTGCTTGCTTACTTGAAATAGGAACACGAACATAGCCAAATCCTGCTGGTGCTTTTTCTTAGTTGAATACAACGAAATTCCACTGGCTTGAAAACCTTTTGCTATGACATCCATCATTATTGCCTGATGACAGGTCTCATGTTTCCTCCTGCACATTCCACTGACAGCGATTTCCCGTCGACAGCAAGTGCAGATAAGGCAGCTGCTGGTGCGATTCAGATGTCAATATTGTGTATTGACTTTATAGTTAACTTTTTTAAGCGAGGTTATTTTCGGGTCTCCCTTTCCTCAGCCGGTGCCAACAGAAGAACACTGCGGTCTCAAAGGTGGTAATCAACCCCTTCCAAATCAATTGTCCTTAAAATTAACAAGAGCTTTGTGTGTCATTAGGGTAAGGCAAACCCCATTTGTTGGTGTTCAGACCTGCTTGCAAATGTTTCCTGCAACCCAGGACTCCTGTCATACGGTAGGCACTGCCAACCGCTGAGGTGACAGTGATTGACTGATGAGAACGTTTGACGTGGTTTGTTGCTTTTGCAGTTGTACGGGAGGAGAGCACCCTGGGAGGATCCTGCCAAATGGGTCATGGACACCTACCCCTGGGCAGCTACCCCACAGCACCACGAGTGGCCTCCTCTGCTCCAGCTGCGCCCTGAAGACGTGGGCTTTGACGGCTACTCTGTGTCACGGGAAGGCTCGACCAGCAAACAGGTTCCAGTGAGCGATGCTGAAGGAGATCCTTTGGTAAGCACCCATTTTTGAAACTGCACAACTGCTTCATTTCCCGCATTTCCAGAGATTAGAAATGGGAATTAAAAAAAAACCGAAGACAGTTGAGGAGTGATTAAAAGATTTAGAGTCAGAAGGCAATGTTTCTGGGGAAGTCATCAAGTCAGCTTGAGGAATGCATTTGCACAGACAGCCTGTACGATTTTGCAGGAAATAGCGGCAGAAGCTTTTCGGATTCGTTTTTTAGAGGATATTTTGAGGAGTGACAGGGAATGTGTATAATGGTCTTTACTTTTACACTGCGGAATTAAATATGTGATCTTGTTAGACATGTGAACAATACAGTGGAATCGTTTCATTTGGCCTGTTTTGTCACAGTTTTAAAATAGGCTTGTTGCTTTTCTTCACGTGACTTTTAGAGCTGTGTTCTTGACACCAAATGAAAATTGCAATTTTCAAAGAGTATATGAACTGATAATCTCCATGACTGGTGTCTAATTTATGAATCAGAAATACCACACAAGCATGTAGGAAAATGTTAACATGTATTTGTATAGAATGCATAAATTGAGCTTGAAGGTTGCACTAAATACACGTTTTCTTCCAACGGGGAAATAGTTATCGAAGCTGTTTTGCAAACTGAATGCCCTGAAGCTCTTCTGTGAGGGTGTACATTTTTCTGGACAGTTGGGAGTATAAAACAAGTGTTACACTTTTCACTAGCTCATATACCTATACAAACATTAAGCTACGTGTTAGGACATGTAGATTTGCCTCTTTTGGATGATCTGTCTGTGTGTCCATGGGTCAGAGGAAGGAGAGGCTTAGGATGCTGGTAGAGTCCTATCGCGTATGGCTGTGGACTAATTAATCCCTTCCATCTTCTCATTTTCACCTTCAGAGAAAAAGCATACTCCTCGTGACTAAGTTGTGTGCAGCTGTGACATGTTCTACAGTTAAAACTCTTTCCAGAGACTTAATTACCCCAGTTGTCTCTTCATTTCCTTAGTTACCCGCTGGCAAGGTGAATGACACTGTAGCTTTCATGTGGAGTTGATTTTTTTTTTTTAACCTCAGAATACGAATAATCATGAAGTTCTGTGCCTTTATAGATGAACATGCTGATGAGACTGCAAGAAGCCGCCAACTACTCAAGTCCCCAGAGTTACGACAGTGACTCTAACAGCAACAGCCATCACGATGACATCCTCGACTCGTCTCTGGAGTCGACGTTGTGATCGTTCTCAGATAGAAACAGGTTGTTTCCATTATTGTTCTCCCACTTTGCAAGAACCCTGCTCGCAGACTCATGACAAAGATGGCGTTCCTGGGCTGGGATCTCGGTTTTAGAGCTGCAAGAACAAGAAGACACTTGGAGTCAGTCTTGAACCTGGGTGCAGGCAACCCAAGCAACCTTTGTATTGTTTTTCTTTTTGACAATGATGAGAACCGCACTATTCTTTTGTTTTCCTCTGTTTAGTTGCTGTAAGCTCTCATGCCTAAGATACTGAAGATATTAAAAATAATCATTGTTATTAAAAGTTGAAGGGGCAAGGGAGGAACTTCACAGCTATGAAGCAAACAGCTTTGTGCCATGTACTGTCAGGAAGGAGAGGGGAGAGGAGGTTTTTGCCTATGCTGCTTCTGACCAAACACATTTAGGTGAGGGCTGGACTTTTACCGATCAGCTTTGTGGATTAAACTCAGCTTCATATAGTTCTGGTGCTATAACAATATCGCTTGCCTTGGTAATAATACTCAATAAAGGCAAAGCTGCAAAACAGGGAAGCTTGGATAAATATTAAAAAAGATAAAAGAAAAAAAAAAGAAAAAGCGCTGCTCTCCTTGCCAGTCTGAGACCTTGGCTTTCTTTCATTGTGTGTTTATAAAGATATATATATAAATAGGAATATATAAAAATATATATACAGTCTGAACAAATCAGGTTTTTTCAAACACTGTGTAACAATCAGTCCTGCTACAAGTGAAAGATCAGGTAGCCCTTTTCTAGTCAGGATCTGATTCTCTTCCCACTTACATCCACGTAACCATCCCGTTGACTTCAGTGGCATTACACCCAGTTCACTTACACCGAGGAGTTTACTCCCTCCTCCACAGAAGTCAGCGTCAGGGCCGTGCCCCATGAAGTCCTACAGCTCCAGAGGACCTCCGGCAGTGCGCAGGCTGTACTCGGAGGTGAACCCCTGAAAAGGGATTTAATCAGACAGTTGGCTTTTAATTCTTGCCATGAAACATTACAGCTGTTTGTTTTTTTAAAAAACTTTGCGTTTTGTTCAGAGGTTTCGTTCCAATCAGCACAACCAGAAATGGGTTCATTAAAACTCAGCTCTGTGACAGTTCCAGTGCCACTCTGGCGACAACATTTACTTCTATGACTTTCTTTTCAATTGCAAAAAAAAAAATAAATTAGTATTTTAGCAGTATTCAGGTCTGGGGGGGAAAAAAAAAGGCAGGAGGAAGGTATTGCGTCTTTTCAGTTTAGCTGGGCCATGCTTTTGAGTTTTGGCGGAGCTGTGAACCTGGTTTTATTTCTCCTCCTCTCTGAACGCACACACCTACACTATCAGTGTTAAGGCTTGTACTTGTGTTGGGGAACCAGAACACCTCCCAAAGAATTGCACTTTCCTTTTTACGGAAGCAAACGCTTACACCACCATCACCACAGCGTCAGCTGGACCTCAGCAAAAACTCCTCAGTATTGGTTTGTACTCGCCTTTCCAGCTATCTTTTGGTGCTGACTTTTAAAGCGATGCCTTATTTTGTACTAATTGTGTTTGATTAAATTAGTGCTGTATATTATGGGATTTTATTTAAAGAAACAGGGCTAAAGTCATCTCTTGGAATATCATAAGTTGCTGTGAATATTTGTTTGTATGAGATACTAGAATTTGTTTAAATGTGACAAAAAAGGAGGGAAATGAGAGAACTTTTCAGGTTCATATCAATCTGCAGCTAATAAATCACTGAAGAGCTGTTTTATCCACGCAGGAGAAAAAAAAAGCTTTTCAACTATAGTAAATGCTGTCATTAATAAATTACAGGAATATGCTGGGTTTTCAATGTATGGAAAGAAAACTTTTTAGAAACACTTTTTTTAAGAGCTTGTGGATTTAAAATAATATAACAGACAAGTTCATGCTTCTGTGACTTAGCTTGAGAGGATCGTTTTATTATACCTCATGACTTTCTGTAACATAACTGTACTTTGTCTTACTGAGCTGGTCTTGAACCAGCTCCTGTTACAACTTTTAAGTGCTGATGACTTTTTTTTTTAAAAAAAAAAAAGAAAAATTACTGTAAAAGAAAAATTTAAATATTTTAATGCTGGGGGGGAAGAGCTTGGTGTAGTTACCGTTCTAACCTTATGAGCTCTATTTCACTGAATGAAATACCAAGGGTTACTCAGCCAATGTTCCTAATCTAGTTCTTGGTACTGTAAAAATGGAATAAATTTGTATGGAATCAAATACATAGCATGCTGATGACGAGCTTAAGAGAGGTTTAAGTTTTCCAGTAGTCCTGACAATTCTGCTTCCCAGCACTGACTTTACCTGCTACTACTGTGAATTTTGGTACTGAATCCCCGAACTGAATCCATGCAGATAGAGCGTGTGCCTGTAAAAAAATCCAGTTGCAGGGCTAGGACTTTAAACGGACTTAATATCCTAGGCAAGGTCTCAGTTTACCTTTAACTGAGTGCTAGTAAGACGTGTTCAAAATGGTGTTTTATTTGTGGGGAATGGGGTATTCTGTTTTTTCTCATTTTTAATCCTGTGCTTATGCTCAGGAAGGAATTTCTGTTCGCTCTAATTTTTTATTGACACTTAGCTTGGATTACGGTGAGAGAGGCAATTTTGAGTAGACTAGTCATTTTAAGCATCGCAATATTCAGTGTCTTTTCTGAAACTTCGGGAAGCAGGGTTACCTGTTGTGCACACATCTTAGTTTTTATCAAGACTTTTCATAGATTAAGTCTTTCTTTAAGTGACTTTGTTCTCATTTAAGGCTTTTTCAGAACACTTCCTTTTTTTAGTTGTTTTTGCCTTTTTTCCTTACAATGTTGACTTGTTTAAAAAAATACCAACAAGAAAGAAATGCAAGATTCTATGCAACATTCATTGAGTTCTAAGTTCAAAATATAAACCATTTTCTTTCCTTCAGAACTGCCAAGAATTATACAGGCCATAAATGAGATGTGGTTTATTTGGGGAAGGGAGGGAAGGGGGTTGGTTAGCCTTTTTGTACATTTTGGAAGAAGTAAACTGCTATTTCATTGTTGATGCTTAACTTCGATATTATGTGTATGAAATCTTGTCTAAATGTGGCAATTTTCTTTCAAGAAAAAAATACAAAAAGCAAAAAAAACTTTCTTTGTCGATATTAAATGGAAGGTTGCTGTTTTGATCTAGTCATTTCCAGTGGAACAGTTTATGAAATATGTTCTATAAGATGTACATTTTTTCATTGTAACATAGAAATGTAAATATTTGATTAAAAGTGCTGCATTTTGATGAATTTTTTCTAGCCATTTTTAAAGAGAAAAACTAGGAATTGAGTATTTTGTGTACGTTTATGATGTTTTCCATTTGCTCCTCTCCCTATTTAATTTTCAGTTCTCATTTAGGATTGGAATTTGTGAATGGTCTGTTTGAGATCATGCCTCCCCCTTTCTCACCCTGCCCGTTTCTCCCCCTTCCCTGCCCCTGTGTCATGGAGAATAAAGCTGATGATTGTACCAGTCTTAAATTATTCATGATTCAATAAAATTGATGCTTATTTATTCAGATTTATGGCTTCCCAGAAGCTTTTGTCCCTTCTTAATATTTCCAGGTGTTTCATTTGAAGGTTGTGGGGTTCACTGCTTGTTTTCATTGGCTTCTTCTAAATACTTCTGAAAAGATGCCAACAGCCCTTACCCACACCTGGGAGGACCGTACCGGTATGATTCTCTCCCATAGCTTGTGTTTGCATTTAGGATCCATCAAGATCCTCTGAAGACAAGACTGGTCTGTCCATGATGATTGTCTGTAGTGTCTCTCCATAAAGCTGCTGCTTCCAGAGAAGTCCCCGTTGGTCACAAGGGTTGCAGGTGGCAGGCTCTGTTGGCCTCATCCTGCTCTGCACAATAAACTTCACGGAATCATGGAATGGTTTGGGTCAGAAGGGATCTTTAAAGGTTATCTAGTTCAACCCCCCTGCAATGAACAGGGACATAGAATCATAGAATGGCCTAGGCTGGAAGGGACCTTAGAGCTCATCTAGTCCAACCTCCCAGCCGTGGGCAGGGATGCCTCTCAACTAGGCCTCAAGGCCTCGTCCAGCCTGGCCTTGAACACCTCAAGCCAGCCGGGCCTTGAACCCCTCAGGGGAGGAGCCAGCCACAACTTCTCTGGACAATTTATTCCAGAGTTTTGCCACCCTTGGACTGAAGAATTTTTTCCTAAGATCCAATCTAAATCTGTTTAACTCAACTCCATTTCCCCTTGTCCTCCCCAGCCTTCCTGTAAGTTCCCTTCAGGCACTGAAGGCAGTGATAAGGTTCCCCCGGCATCTTTTCAAAATGGAACAATCCCAGCTCCCGCAGCCTGTCCTCATAGCAGAGGTGCTCCAGCCCCTGGGTCATCTTTGTGGCCTCCTCTGAACTTGTTTCAACAGATCTCTGTCCCTCTTACGGGTGGGGACACCGGAACTGGACACATTAGATCAAGTTGCAGAGAGTCTTGTCCAACCTGGCCTTGAATGGGGCATCTGCAACCTTTCTGGGTGACCTACACGTTCTACGCATTATTACCCCTTTGATAGAAACCCTATTATTACACACTAATAAACTTACTTTGTTCAGTAAGAACATATGGAGATCTAGTCTCCTCTCTTTCAAATAAATAACCTGCTCTAACTTTATTAAAAAAAAAGGTACTTTCTTTTCAGAAAGGATAAATCCAAACCCCTCTGCACAGTGTGAGGGATAATTCTAAACTGTAGTAATGTTTCTCCTGGAGACTATTTTCATATTTCTGCTTTTATGACAGTTTCTTGTAGTTATCTTGTTCTTTACTCACTGATTTAAACTGTCAGTGTTGGTAGGACAGATGCACCTATATCAAAGCGAAAAGATTGAAAGAGAAGAAATTCCACTGAAAAATTAATTATTTTCAGTCAAGTTATTTTAATCTAAAAATACTCTTCATTTTAATAACATGGCAATGCAGACTGTAACTTGGAGCTGATCTTCTGTATTGTGGGTTTCTTCTGTCCCTCCACAGAAGTTTTTCCAGAGACAGAATAGTTTTGGACATGCTCAAGCAGCTGCTTCTGTAAACTTCCTTTGGTTCACAGAACTGAGTGGTTTAGAATTGCCCTGGAAAACACTCCAGCCCTGATCTTGGACAATGTTTGAAGCAATGCTGGACCAGCACCAAAATGCTTAATATCTCCCAGGAACTCTTCTTCCCTTTCTTTTCTTTTTTGGCTGCCCCATCCCTTCCCCATGTTCTTCTATACTTCTTTTTTCCCTTTACCTCATCTTCTCTTTAACCTTCTTTGCTTTTCTTTTTCCAACATCCTATTTCATTCCTATATCCTTCCTGGGCCCCCCTCACCATTCCTCAGGGCCCTTGGAGTGGTGCTGACTTCCTTCCTGCAACAGAAAGGGAAATCTCCTGGACTCATTTTATTAACTCAGTCCACAGCCTGTGACATATAATTAAACCCTTTGCTTTCCAACAACCTTTTCCACTGGTCTCTTGAAGGTCACATCAAGAGCCAGAGTGGAAAAACCTCATGATACCCTTCAGGTTCCTGTCCACACTTCTGTCCGTGGCTTCATTTTACCCCTTTACAGATGCTGACAATTCTGCCATTAATCTCTGTGTTAGGTGTAATAACTAAGGGCTCATAATACGGAAA
This sequence comes from Apaloderma vittatum, assembly GCF_000703405.1. Lineage (NCBI taxonomy): Eukaryota > Metazoa > Chordata > Aves > Trogoniformes > Trogonidae > Apaloderma > Apaloderma vittatum. The sequence continues at coordinate 117,690 of NW_009702808.1, forward strand.
CACCTACTCTTCATTGGTTTCTAGCTTTTAATGTGGACAGTCAGTTTCTCTCTGCTCCAGTTTGTAGGCACAGGGAGGACCCATGTGAGGCTGCTTTTCATTACACAGGTTTGCAGTATGTTGGCAGGAAAGGAACAGCTGCCCATGGACCCTAAAAGCCCACAGTCATTCCCACTGTCTCCTTGTTTATCAGGAGAAGACTTTTGGGGGTGAAGACAACTCTCATCTCTGCCAATGGCAGAGGGATGCACTCTCAGCAAGTATTTCTCCATCAACATCTCCATTTGCTTAACCACATGAAGAAACCTACGTTCATCTCTTCTTACATGATCATGGAATTGTTTGGGTTGGAAGGGCCCTTTAAAGCAGCACCTTCAGCTAAGTCAGCTTGCTCAGATACACAGACATTTTCAGTTGCTCCTGTGGTGGAGATTCAAGGAAACTGGGGCTACTTACGAGGTATGGAGAACGTGCTCTGGCTGAGCATGGGTAATTCCTCCTCTTGCTCCTTTAAGTTCACCTGTGTGGGGCTGGACTATTAGAAAGCCTGAAGAACCTTAACATAAGGTGGGATCCACAGGCAGATGGGAAGGGGTTGTGCTTCCAGTGAGATCTTGTAGTAATCCTGACTGAAACAACTGTGCTTTATGGCATTGGTGAGCCACACAACAGTTAACCTGAGTATGCCCAGGCCTGTGCTGGGCAATTCTGGCCTTCAGCCTTGGGTTGTTCTGCATAAATCTCTTGTCCATGGCATAAAATCTGCCAGCCCATTCTAACAGAGGAGCCTGCAGGCAGCTCCTGCTGGACACCGGGGACTGAGCCACCTCTGTGTCCTCAGCTTCATCTGACCATGAAGCAGGAAGTGCTTATGAGTACATCCTTTCTGTTTAACAGTAGAAATTACGAACAGAGTTGTTTTCTTGTAAGAAAATATATCCTATAATAGCTCAAATGACCACACCTATGATTAGGGTGTGACCAGCACGCTGTATGTGGCTTGGAGGCCCCTTTGATTGATGCCCCTCAAGGTTCTCACCATCTAAAGGGAAATAAAATTATTTGTTTCTGCTATTCTCATCTTACAGTATTAGCTCTAATAAACAGCACTTCAGTGCCTCACTGAGTCCAAGTGACTTTCTCCCCGTGATTGTAATGAACCAGCACCACCCAGTGCAAAACAGATGTTAGGACACAAAGCTCAAGCTCAGTGGGGAAGGAACAACCTCGTAAGCTCAGATCTGCGTGAGTCACTAAACCTCATCCAGAACTATTTCTGGCAATGTCATTCCACTGTTTGCAGCTTCCTACTCTCTGCCTGCCTCCTCCTCCCTGCCCCATCAGTCCTGCCTGTTAATCTATTTCTGCACAGCAGAGCACCTGTTCTCTGCCAGGTTCCTTGAAGCATTGAGGACTGCTTCTTGCTGCAGGCACTCGGCATGCCGACAAGGAGCAGCATTTTGCTAGATTTACTGCCCACAACCACACAGGACTTAATTTACAGTGTAACTACCAGTGGTAGCCTTAGACTTGTAATCATAATACTGTGGAATCAAAGATCCTGCTAAGCAAATTGAAGACGAGTATTAGGACGAAGACCCTGGATTTCAGAAGAGCCAACATCAATATTTTCCAAACCTAGTTGTGAGAGAGTCTGTGGGAATCATCCATGGAGGGTAATGGAGCTTGTGAGTGCTGGAACCTACTCAAGAACAGCCTTCTGGAAGCAAAAGAACAGCCCATGCCCTCCAAAGGGAACAGAAGGAAGAACCCTGGCTTAGCAATGAGTTTTGGATGTGCTTTAACACATGCTGACATTGGGAAGGTGACCAATTGCCCACCAAGGGCTAGAAGAACCTTGCTGGGACATACAGAGCCGCAGTCAGGAAAGCCAAGGCTCAGCTAGAACTGACATTGGCCCAAGATGTCAAGAACAACAAGAACAGCATCTTCAGGTACACAAGCAGTAAGCAGAAGCACAGGGAAGGCATAAAGTCCTAAACAGGGCAGGGAAACCAGCTACAAATAATGCTCACAAGGCAGAGGTTCTCAAGACTGTCTTTGTCTTCACTGGTATAGCAGTTAGGTCTTTTCTGGTGGTTACAAGTGAGGTAAAAACCAGGTAAAAGCAGAACGTTTAGCACTTGGGCACATTTGATAAAGGCACTCCTGTGAGGTCCTGGCTACCCTGCTGGGCTTTCCCTCGTATTGTATCCCTGTCATACAGGTTGCAAAAGTGATGATCTTTTCGGTTTGGGGAGTTTGAAGGATTTTATTTATTTAGATCAGGTTCAGACTTGGTTGAAAAGTACAAAAAGCCCTAAAGATGTACAATTAATGTAAATTAATAGCAAGGGCTGGTGGAAGAATTTATATTCTGCATGCTTTTCCCATCCTTGCCGAGCATTTCTGCCACGCTACTGAGGCAGGTCCAGCACTGGTGAGGTGCTTTTCATGACACTCAAGCTGCACTTCTGGAAAGCCTTCCATCTTGGGCTCTATTTCTTAAAGATGATTGTAATGTTCAAACTTTACTGGAGGACAGGTACTTTTAAAAATAATAATTTTTTAAATTATTATTATTTTTTCTCAACTGTGGCATTCACAAGCCCTGCAGTACTGAAATGCAGGGTGGCTGGCAAGGATATTTTGCCCAGAAAAAATGATTTATTTTCATTTCTTGCCCTGTCCAAAAGCCACTCTCTCATGCTGGGGGAGCTCAGAGTTACAGCAGGCACAGATGTTGAACCAGCTGGTTTCTTAAGGGGTAAAATAATTGAGAATTTGCTGCCCTGAGCTCACAGTCACCAGAGCTAAATTCCCCCCTACCCGCCTTTCCCATTCTCCAGTGTGAGGTATTTCCAGTCTGGCTGTGAGAAAGAAGAATGGACACACAAGACCATTCCAGGCCACTGGATCTTTAAAAAAAAAAAAAGAAAAAAGAGGCAAAAAAAAGCACTTTTATATCAGAAAGCAGCAGCTGTTATGGGAGCGCATGTTAGGCAGGATTCCTGTGTTCCAGAGTTTCAAAAACCGTGGATGCTACTTGTCAATACAGAAATGTCTCTGTGAAAGCAGGAAACACTTCATTACATTTCTCAAAGCATACAGAGAGCTGCATTAATAAATAAACAACTGAAGGGGGCGGGGGGAAGTGTCCAGGCCCAGCCGGTTTGCATTAGCCTCACCGAGGTCAGCTCCTTGCAGGGAATAGGGGCAGGAGGCCTCTGACACTCTTTTTATGTCAAAGGCAAACTATGAAACATTTTGCTCTGTGAAACACACCCAAGCTGAGCTCCCAGTGTCCTGCCCGCCAGAAACAAGCCCGGTTGTCATGAGATTCTCCTAAAGCAACTGGAACCTCTCCACGTTTGAGGTAAGGGAATAAGTTTATGCCTCTGACACCAGACCTCAGGAAGGGCAGCTGGTTCTGCAGGGCTCGTCTGGGCACAGCTGTCCCGCAGGAGCCATCACTCGGCAGCCCTGAGTTCTGGCTTCACCTGCCAGGGCATAAGAAGGAACCCTGGGCAGGGGAGGCTCCTTTCCTGCAAGCTGTGGATGCAGCCTGGTAGCTGTTGTTGGTAAGTAAAAACCAGCTTTTTATTTTTTGTCTGAAGATGCGTCTGAATCTGAACTGGTTGTGCTAGGTGGTCATATGATGTTTCTTTTGCTATAAAAGCGACTCTTGAAAGTAGAGAGAAAAAAAAAGAGTAAGACTGGGAAATGTTATGTTTTAGGTAAGGTTGTCCCCTGTTCAACTATCAAGGTTGGTTTTTTCCTTTAGTAAGGCTGTTTGTCTAGCTGTATCAGATATAATAGCACTCGTGCTGAAAGAGGTAGTCTGAAATAATTTTTGGCAACGTTCCAGGTGCAGGCATCTCTAAAGAGCAGAGAGCATAAGGTAATTAGTAGCTTCTGTTGAACAGTGATTAGGTGTAAGTGATACCTGTTCTTGTTTTTACCTAGTTGCCCTCTTGATTATTGTAATGTGGATGGCGGTACCTGCGGTCTCTGGAGTAGCCTCTGAGTCTTAAAACAAAATATGTGTTTTGAATCAGTTCTGTCTTTATAGGTTACTTAACTATGGTTTCATGTTTACTGGACTAGTAAGATTTAAGTTATGAGTAATTGCCATGGGGGTGCTTTATCACTTAAAGAGACAACAGATGGATAACAATACGTTCTCCAGTGTATATGCTATTGATAATGCACATAACAGCTCTTTTATTTGACTCTGGATGAGGACTCTGGTTGGTTGTGCCAGTTGCTGTTTAATGTGCATTTGTGTGATGTTTTGGGCATGGGAGGTGAGCTGCTTTTTTTGGAAAAGTTTCTGAGGTTTTTTTTTGTTTCTTTAAACAAAAACCAACCAAACAAAACCCCTCAAACTTAGCTCCATTGTGTTTTGTAGGCTAAATGCTCTGTGTTCCTTACCCATTTTCTGCCCTGTCTTGGGTGCATGCTATCAATTGCTAATGGCTGCGAGGTGGCAGAGAGGTAGAGGATGATTGAAATGGAAATGTGTCCTGACTTAAGTGTGTCTGATTACCAGACTAGAGGGTGGCTAAAGGCCTTGAACAGGCTTCCTGGAGGGGTGGCCAGTGCCTCATGCCTGGCAGTGTTCGGGAGGCTTTCAGACATTGTCCTTTAGTAAAACGCTTTAACTTTTGGCCAGCTCTGAAGCGGTTGGGCAGCTGTCCTAGGTGGTTGTCGTAGGCCCTGTCCAAGTGGGATCATTCTCTCCTCCTTTTGTGCTTTTTCTTGTGGCTAGGACAGCGCGGTGGAGCAGGCAGGGGGAGTTGTGTTTGGGTGATGTCTGCTATGTTTATTTATTAATTTCTGGCATGTTGTGAGTGGTGGGCATGAGTCAGATTCTGTGGAGTAGGAAATAAGCAAAGTTTGTAATGGAATCTGCGAAGCAGAAAATGTTGATGTTTCTCTGTGTGTGTGTTTGTATCCTAAAAAGAAATATGTATAAACAAGTAGGTAGATATGCTTTGCATTGTCAAAATGCTCCTTGACTAGACTTAAGGCTGAAGACCTGTCTTAAGTCAGTCTTTTCCATTCTGTTTTTCTAGCCCATGGGAATACTCTAATGACACCCTCCCAGTTTACAGCCTGTAGTATCTCAGCAGGGTGGTGCAAGGCAAGTGTCCATGCTCCAACCTACCCAGGCAATAGCTGGAAAGAAGGAGGAGGGTCAGAAGGACTCTAGAGGGGAGCACAGGGTAACATGGGCAGAAATTAAGCTGCATTTAAATGCAAAGAGGGAGAACCTGTGTTCACTTTAACTACAGAAAATTTTTATTCCTTTGCTTGAGTTACTCCTTAGGTAAAAGGCAGGTGGATGTTCTTGCAAGGTTAATTATTTGGAAACCGATAATTCTTATTGAAGACACTGTACTGTTGATAAAAGGTAGTAAAGGTAGTTTTCCTTTTTTTTTTTCTCTCCCTGTTTGGGCCCAGACAAAACCTGAAACAACCTGAACCATAACCAGGTATTACTGCATGATCAAACTTATAAATCTACCTTTTCTTTTTTATTTGGCAATCATTCACTTTATTATATATATACATATTTAAAGTCTGTACATGGTAAAATACAAAATAAGAGTTTATTTATAAGTTACAAAATTAAACAGCTACATTTGTCTGTAATTTAGCTGCCATTTAATTAAAAAAGGAGAGAAATCTTGCTGAGCTGTTGTTTATATTCATTCACAATAACCTTGGTATAAAACATCCATACAGAGTAAGTGTACAAAATAGTGTACAGTTCATATAAGCTGTGCAAAGACAGCAAAGTTCAGTCAAAAAATCAAAGAGGCATACCCACTTTTCTCTGTCCACACCACAGATAGCAGAAGCAAAGTGGTCAAAAAGGTGGGTTAGTGCTTTGAATGAAATATTGATGCATAAATTAAAATGAAAAACATATAAATATAAAAGGTCTACATTACACAAGGCACAATTACATTGTACCTCAGAGGTCATTCCAGGGGTTTCAGAGGGTCTGTCGCACAGGTACAGTTCTGTTTGGGGTGAGGAGGGAGGAAGCGTTGGTATGTGTCCCTCAATAAAGTAATTTATGGAGGAAAGAGTTGCTGGATCAGACCAGTCTTCACAGTTTTGAAATCTTAATAGTATCTGGAAAATCGCTTGAAAGGTAGTGAAAATGGCCACAGTGTCTGTATTGTATTTTTTTGTTGTTTCTTATCGGGGGTAAGAAAGTTCCCCTCTGAACGGGCTGTACTTTCCTCCCCACTTTGGAGTGGGAAGCTGCCTGTTGGTTTCTTTCAGGAGAAGGTAGCTAACTGAGCAAATGTTGATTGTTAAGCAGAGAGTTCTGAAAAGGTTAGCAGATGCTCTGAATATAAAAACCTCCACATGGGGCAAAAAAAATAAAGAATACTTATGAGTAGGAAGTCTTGCAGCTATGAGATAATGAACCTGCACTGGAGAAGTATGTGGACATTTGGGTGGGATGTTACCTCTTCAATTTATAGCACTCTGGTTTATTTACATCTTAGCAATGTCCCTGTGTGATGTTAGGGGCAGGCAGGGTGATCTAAGAGACTGTTATCTCCTCCTCTTCCTCTTCCCCATCATCATCTTCTTCCTCTGAGTCTGAGAAATCTGAAGGTTTGCTGGGGCTGCTCGAATGGGATGGAGAAGGAGACATCTGGGAGTCCAGTCTGTCCCTCAAGTGTAGATGTTCTGGGGACTGGTGGTAGGTTAAGGGATGCCGGGGGCTGGGTGGGCACACGGGGGGAACTTCCTCCTCTTCCTCCTCTCCGGAACACTTCTTGCCTACATCACTGAGGTCTGGGTGAGGGTTGAACTTTGTGGGTAAAGTCTGTTCTCTGCAGCCACCAGAAGAGAGGAGCTCTCTTTCTTTGGAGTTCCTCCACTTCATCCTCCTGTTCTGGAACCAGATCTTCACCTGGGGTGGCAAAGCAATACAGAAATCAAATAATTTGGTAAAACAGAGACCAGGAAAGGCCTTCTGGTTACACCCTTGAAACTCTGCTTGTGCCTGTACTGAAGCTAATAGGAACCAGAGGACTTGACCTTTGGGGACGCTAGGAGAGGGACTGGGGGGGGGCATTAAGATCATGATATGTCCAGTCCTATTCCCACAGTTGGGAACTGTGCTGCTCTCTTGACTCCTTTGATGCTCACAGCTCTGTAACTTGCTTTGGACTTTCTCCTAGTCGCAGGCAGTTCTCCCTGCTTCCATGCCCTCCTTCTCTCAAGCTGCCCCCAGGGCTGGGGTGCCCAACTCCCTGCACCCACCCTCTGTGCCTTCTCACCTGTGAGTCCTTGAGGCCCAGCTTGGCTGCTAGCTTCTTCCTGTCGGGCTTGCTGATGTACTTCTGCTTCTGGAACATCTTCTCCAGCGCTTTGCGCTGCACGTCGGAGAAGACAGCACGACGCAGCATCCCCCGGCGGGGCTTGCCACGGGCAGCCAGCGGCCAAGAGAAGGTGCCAGGGATGGGGACCACGGCAGAGGCAGCTGTGGGGAGGACACAAGAGTGCTGAGAGGAGGGGGACATGCCCTCACCACCCCCTCCCTGCCCTTCGGGTGGGCACCCATCAACCTGGGGCCGTGAAAAGGAGCTTTAGGCTTAACTAAGAGCTCCCCTTTCAACCAGTGATCACTGGGATTAGACCTATCAACTCAAACGTGTAAAATGGATCAATAGTGGCTGGTTTTGTTACCAGATTCAAAGGTCTCCGGCCTGAAAAGGCAAAGCCAGGCGTACTAGCTAGGATAGAGGTATAATAAAAAAGCTTTCCCTCCTGCTCAGAAGCATTTGATTTTTTTTCAGATGCTTTTATCATTTCAGATGCTTTATTATGCTTGAGATGAAAATGAGGACTGATTCGAACAAAACCGCCCCTCTTCAGATGCAGTTTTGATCAATCAGTATTCATCTTTTTATATTAATCTCTTCTCCCCCCCCCAAGTTGGAGAATTCAGTAAGACATGAAAAGTAACAGCTAATTAGCACACTGCCTGGTTCCCAATGGCATTGGTATGATAAAAAGGGCAGAGTTTGGCCTTTAAAAAAAAAGGGGGGGGGGAACCTCCCCAAGAGAGATAGAGATGTTAATGAAGCGTGAATGGTAATTGTGTAGTAATGAACTAACAGAAAAAGACTGAGGACAAGCAGCTAACGCCATATATTACTGGAACAAAAGAGATTTACACTTTCAAACTAAACACAACGGCATGCCAGGCTCCTCGGGAGAATACTGATGGCACAATCGTCTCTTTCCCCAAATCATTTTCATTAAATGGACATGAAAAGCTATTTATAAAGCTCAAGTTGTTTTTGTTAGGCTATTCACATGCCGGAGAAAGGAAGCAAATTCCATTATCCGGAGGATGAATGGAAGAGCTTGGGTTATTTTTTTTTCCTCTCTCCCTTCCCCTGTTTTCTTTTTAAATTAATAGCTTGTTTGTGTAATTAGATTTTTTTTTAATTGTTGGCTCAGCATCATAATACTTCGGTGCCGTAAGAATCATACCCCCGTAACCTGCTTTCTCGCCGCCGACCCCGCGCCGTTTGAACGCCGCTGACGGTCTGAACCAGAAGCAACGAAGTTGGGGGACCCCAGGGCAGGTCTGGTACGCGGGGAGAGGGGAGGAGGAAGAAGCCACGCCGTGCCCACCGTACCCCTGGTCCGCCTGGGAACGCTAGCAACCCGCCGGGGACGGGAAGATTTTGGGGGAAGGATACACACAGCGGGGAGCAGCTTTGCGCGGAAAGGGGCTGCGCTTCCCATCCGCGCGGGGCGTTGCGCGGCGGGAGCTGACCG
>NW_009702809.1:0-2121 GCF_000703405.1 Apaloderma vittatum
CAGGTGAGATTTCCCATGTATTTCATCCACGTTTCAAAATCCCCAGCAGAGTCAGCAATTTCCAAGGTGCCTGGAAGTTCTCTTTCTCGTTCCTGCATCACGTGTTTGGTGATGTGTTTCCCACTGGGGGCTGCAGAGGCGCAGCAGCCGTTTGACCAAGAGCACATCAACAGACCTTCATCTTATTTCCACTTTCCCACTCCCCTGGCAGCCCTCCTGGTCCTCCTTTTTCATCAGTTTTAATTAGAGAAGCAGCTCATCCATGAAGCAGAGTTGTGCTGGGCTAAATTCAGAGGAAGCAAAGAAGCCAGCTGTGTCCCAGGCTGCTAATGTGTGTTTCTGGCCATGCAATGAGGTACATCCACAAAGAGCTTTCTGCAAGCCACGTGAAGCTGAAGCTACACAAAAATGTCCCACTTTGTCTCACTGAGAAGCTATCGCCTCTCGCCTTCTCTCAAGGTCTGCGTCCACACCATGGGACAACGCACATCTCTGTAACCAGACCCAGGCAGACCGAGGTGAGCCAAGCCGCTCCACTCCCCACTGCCTCTTCCCTCGCACAGCAAAGAGAAAAGGCAAGCTACGCTCACCCCACCACCCACCAGCTGGAGAAGGGCTGAGAAGCCCTTTGCTGGGTGCATAGCCCTGGTTGCCGTGTATGTTTTTCCCTTTCCACCTCCACAAACAGCTCAGCAGAGCCCCGCGGAAACCCACAAGAGCTTTCGAGCCAGTTACGAAACTCAGGCTTTGGCGGAGCAGAGAGATTCCTGACCAAAGAGGGGGAGACGGGGGCTCCGCTCCTTGCCAAAGCGGCATCAACTGATTCGCTACGGCTGTTCTCCACTTAAAGTAGGACAAAGCCTCCTTTAGCCCCGTTCCTCCTCTTTTTCTAAGCAGACCTCTGCCACGCTTGCCCAGGGATGCTCACTGGGGGCAGGACACACCAGTTGACCAGTTCTCCAAACAGCCTGGTCCAGCCTTAATGCTCAGATTAATACAAGAAACTCGCTGAGAAGGTGGAATGTGCTGTCTCTGCCACACTTGCCCAGGGGTGCTCACTGGGGGCAGGACACACCAGCTGCCCAGTTCTTCAAAGAGCCTGGTCCAGCCTTAATGCTCAGATTCATATAAGAAACTCGCTGAGAAGGTGGAATGTGCTGTTTTCTTAATCCAAATAGCTATAGGAGGAAAAAATCCTGTCGTGGTCACTGCTACATTAGAAAAAAAAGTGACTTAGGAACTTGCCCAGGGGTGCTCACTGGGGGCAGGACACACCAGCTGCCCAGTTCTTCAAAGAGCCTGGTCCAGCCTTAATGCTCAGATTCATATAAGAAACTCGCTGAGAAGGTGGAATGTGCTGTTTTCTTAATCCAAATAGCTATAGGAGGAAAAAATCCTGTCGTGGTCACTGCTACATTAGAAAAAAAAGTGACTTAGGACTCTTTTATATGAGAAGGATTTCATTGGTAGCTTTTTTGCCCGTGTAGAACACTCCGAAACTTAGCAGCAGAACACTTTTCCATTCTAAAATACCTTTAATCATAAACCCATAGAGTACATTAACTTTCGGCAAAAAACCAAAAAAGCAGTAGGAGGGGAGGAATGGCAAATCGCATTTCCCTCATGTCAAAATAGCCTGCCTTGAGATTTTTCAAGCAGAATCTTCTAACATTTTGTATCAAAACTGTGATTTTAACAGGGCTTCCTTCGTCTTCTGCACATGGTTTGAGTCCTTGGCGAGCCCTGAGGTGAAGCCAGAGGCTCGGCAGCAGCAGCCAGCCCCGAGCTCCTCATCGCGACTGCCTGCCTGGAGTTTGCCAGTTTGGTTGCCGGAGGGAGATCATTGCACGGTGTGTTTTGTAAAGAAAATATGACACTAAGAAAACACCTGCCCGTGCGTCACCAGCTCCCTTCAGAACAGGACACAGACCCCTCCCCCTCGAAATCAGCTTCACAGCATGTTCCAGCTGCTCTCCTCCCATCTGACCAGCTGGCACCGCCGACCACCGAAACTCTGCAGCATCTGAAATTTGGGGGGGGGAGTTGGTGTCAGCAAAATATTTTAGGCTTCAGAAGCAAGAAGCATGTATGAAAGTTTTATCTGGATTGTAACACAAGGAA
>NW_009702810.1:0-14722 GCF_000703405.1 Apaloderma vittatum
TTGGTTACATATTGTAACCCAAGACATCCCTTTATATGCATTATTTTATAGGAATAAAACAAACTACATTGTGACATAACATATATGTATGTTTTCTCTTTAGCCAAAAGTTATGGGCAAATTTTCCCTGTATTCTTTGGTATTTTTATTATTTCAATGAGGAGCAAAATATACACTGTCTCAAGTTGAGTGCAAGCTATTCTCATCATCAGTCTCTTGGTGCTTTAAATAATTATGCAGTTCATTTCAAGGCAGCTAACCACAAAACACAGACACCAGCAGACACCTTGTCCAGATGTACACATGTGCCCTGAATCTTGTACTGAAGCAGAGGGGGAATCAGTTAAGCACACTTATCCCTGGGCAGGTAGCTGCAGCACCAGAGACTGGAGCTCCCTGAAGCTGTTATTCTGAGGGATTAGATAAACCTTATGAAGTTCAACCAGGGCAAGTGTAGAGTTTTGCACCTGGGAAAGAACAACCCCATGTGCCAGCACAGGCTGGGGACTGACCTGCTGGAGAGCAGCGCAGGGGAAAGGGACCTGGGGGTGCTGGTGGGCAGCAGGATGGCCATGAGCCAGCTCTGTGCCCTCGTGGCCAAGAAGACCAATGGCATCCTGGGGTATGTTAGAAGGGGAGTAACTGGTAGGTCGAGAGAGGTCCTCCTGCCCCTCTGCTCTGCCCTGGTGAGGCCACATCTGGAATGTTGTGTCCAGTTCTGGGTCCTCAGCTCAAGAGAGACAGGGAACTGCTGGAGAGAGTCCAGCGCAGCCACAGACATGATGGAGGGAGTGGAAAATCTCCCTGGTGAGGAAAGGCTGAAGGAGCTGGGGCTCTAAAAAAAATGAGGGGTGACCTCATTCATGTTTATAAATACATCAAGGGGGAGTGTCAGGAGGACAGAGCCAAGCTCTTCTGAGTGATGTCCAATGACAGGACAAGGGGCAATGGGTACAAGCTGAAACACAGGAAGTTCCACAAAACTATTAGAAAAACTTTTTCCCTATGAGGGTGACAGAGCCCTGGCCCAGGCTGCCCAGAGAGGTTGTGGAGTCTCCTGCTCTGGAGACATTCAAAACCCACCTGGACATGTTCCTGCCTGTGCTGTCTACTGTAGGTGATCCTGCTCTGGCAGGCGGGCTGGACTAGATGATCTTTTGAGGTCCCTTCCAATCCCCGACATTCTGTGATTCTGTGATTCTGTGATTCTGTGATTCTGTGATTTTGCTTAGGTGTTTAAAGAGTTGGAATGGATTTAGGCAGAACTGGCTAAAATTATTTTGCTTCAGTGAGGGGCCATTAGGCTGCATTCAAATTTGGTGATGTTTAGTGGTTTTACCTCTTTGAATTAATTTGTATGTATAGAGTCCAGGGTCAGAAATATTTTTACAGCACCCATTATGCTTGAACTGAAAGCAGAAGGTCATATAAAAATGCCTTGCATATGTAGGAAGATTTCTCACCAAAAATGTTTGCTGCAAACAGGAAGAGCTATATGAAACCTGTTTTCCAGCACTACGTGTGATTTTCTAGTATTAACAAAAATGGGAAATACATCTCCAATTCGCTTCAGACATTACTAAGATGTCTTGGTAGTACAGTTTGTTGATATTACTTCAGTAGGTTTTTGAAAATATTAAGTTAAAAGAATTTACTTGTAAATAATTTGTATTGCTTCTGTCTATGAGATATCAATAGAAGGACAGATTTTAATGGAATATCACATATGTTCACTAATATTCTGTATATCAACATATAAGATTTTAGAGTTTTTATTTGCTCTAAGCACACCTTTTTTGCTGTATGTCGCTAACCCAGGAAACCATATATGATGCAACATTGAATATATCCATGTCATTGATTTGGGCCTTGGATTTACTTTTCTAACTCTTTTCTAATTCATTGTCCACCTATGATTTTCCAGTCTTGGAAAATTTAATGGAGTTGTAGAGAAGTACAACTCTGCTGCTGTATATTCCTGCATCCTGAGGGAGCCTCTGCTCACATGTTTGTGGTCTGATCTCTGGGACCACCCTTACAAGTACAGAATCAGTTTGGCCTTGTAAGGCTCAATATATGTGTGATAAAAAAAGAACATGATCAATGAAATATATGGTGCCTGTGTATGTGGTAAATGAGCTGATTTAAGAAGCAAAGTATTTTCATGGGCAATACACTGGAGATGAGGTATCTCTGAAACGCCTTGTTAATGATTCTCCTTTACTGTGTACTTAAGGCAACATGTTTGTCTGGAGGATTGGAACAATTTTTATTACGCTTGGAACTAACATTTCATTCAACTATGCAAACTGAGAGGAAATGAATAAACATTGACTAAGAATAAAATGGATATTTTGTGTTATACCAGGCACACAGGAGACACTGTGTGTTGCTGAAATAATTACTGTTGGCATATATGTGTATTTGAGGCACAAATGGGAAGAATTGAGAAAGCCGTAACTGGACGTTTCAGCTGTTTGCTAATAGCGTGGCTGCATATGTCTCTCACCCTTAAAAATGGTCTTTTTTTTTTTCCTGTGGAAAGATCTAATGAGCTGTTTAAATTAATGAAACCATCAAGTGGTTTTGTTTTTTTTCAAATAGCTATGTTATTCTTGTAAAACACCTTAGAGCTTTCCCTGGACTCTTGTATTTACTCTGTTGAATTATTATTTTTCAGGTGTTCCTGAAGGCTTGTAAGCTGCTCTTTAGCATTGTTAAATTAAGAGAACTGTAAGCCTTAAGAGTTGTTCAGTACAAACCAAATTGTCATATAGTTGGTGAACCAGCTGAATATTGAATGCGGTCTTTTCATCTACTGAGTAATGAAACTGAAAGGATGGCTATAGAAATGTGAGTATTTCTGTCTTAACTTGAAAATATTCTAATGAAAATGAATAGTAGGCCGATTTTTGTGCTTACGTAAACTTTAGAAAATTATAGTGCATTCAGTGGGTAGTAAATTTTAATTAGAATTTGTATTTTGGAAGCAGACATTTAGGAACCTTTTTTTTACTTTCTTCTATCCCCATTGACTATATAGTGTGAATTAGAGGCTCATGAACTAAAGAGATGTGAAGTAATACTATCACAATACTTCTCGTTTGACATCTACACACTTGTGCTAATTCCCACCGATTAGGCATTTGATGTAATGTGTTCCACAGAATTCAGCCCTCAGCAGAAAAAAATTAGACATAACACTGGATGCAGATTCCAGAAGTCACATTTGAAAATTTCAACCAACCAAAAGCCTTGTTTTTGTGAATTGAATTTTAAGTTTATGAAATGAAACAGGTAAATTGTCAGTACAAATGAAGTCTATTCTCCTTTCTCAGTTAGGCAATCAGAATGTCGGATCATAGAATCATAGGATCATAGAATCATAGAACACTTCCAGTTGGAAGAGACCTTCAGGATCATCAAGTCCAACCTTTGCCCCAGCCCTGTCAACACCACTAAATCATGTCCCTCAGCACAACATCCACCCATCTCTTAAACCCCTCCAGGGATGGCGACTCAACCCCCTCCCTGGGCAGCCTGTGCCAATGGCTGACAGCCCTCTCAGTAAAGAAATTCTTGCTAATATCCAACCTGAATCTCCCCTGGCTCAACTTCAGGCCATTTCCCCTCGTCCTAACACTCGCCACTATCCTAGTGGCAAACTGACAGGCCTGTAATTTCCCAGATCATCCCTCCGTCCCTTCTTACAGATGGGTGTTATATCATCTGACTTCGGCTGGGACAGCCCCAGTCAGTCAGAACTGATGATAAATGATGGACAGTGGCTCCATGACCACTCGTGTCGTTCAGTTATTTATTAGGAAACTAACAGTGGAGTATTTTCCCCACTCAGGGGAAGCATTTACATTGATGTTAATAATTCCCATCTACTGTAAGAAAATTATTTAAGAGATATATAATTGCAATAAACTATAACTATTTCTACAGGTCTATCTCTGTAGATGAAAGATGGTCTGTGTAGTATAACCCAGAAGTTAAGAGTGTACACATGCTGTATAGCCACAGCTGTAAAATTTAAGTATAATTTAAGTTCCCAGAAAACAGGCAGGTGTTTTTGAAGTTTGACATGTACTTATTTTTAATCCATGCTTAATGTGCTGTGTTTCACAGAGTCTTCCAACATCTTGACACCATTTGATGAGAAATAACAAAGTCCTTCACCATCTACAAAAATTGCGTTTATCATGTAGAAACCAAGATGTGCACAGAGGCTGACAGACCTACTCTAGTAACTGTACATCAATGTTCAGCTGTAGGGAAGAAGGCAACAAAGCGTTTTAGAGCATTTATCGATCTACTGAAATGTAAGTGAAGAGTTAATGATACAAAGCTGTGTATCATCCACTGTCTTCACAGGACAGGAGAAGCAAGAGGTAGTGGCTCAGGAAGGAGGTATGGCATGGCACATGTATGTGGATAGCTGTTCTTCATTAATTATCTGCTCTGCTTTGTCTTTTGTACCCCTCGGGTTCTACGAGTAAATGAGAACTGAAGGTGACATTTATTTTCTTCTCTTTTGCCCTGTTATATACCTTTCTTCTCCACAATGACATAGGAATTCCAGGTTTTAATATTTAGCATATATGTATTCTTCCCACTGCATGTAAGGAAACCTGTCCCGAAAAGGCTATCAATGGGTTAGGGAAAAACAACAAGACTCAGCGTAGACTGGAGGTCATGAAGGAAGAGAGAATAGAGGGTAACCTCCTTGATGTCTTTAGTTTGCTGTACGAGGACATGATTGCAAAGTACTCCTTACTCCGTAGCTAAGGCAGATGTTCCTCCTGCTCTTCTTTATTTTGCAGAAGCGAATTTTAATCTGCCTCAGTCTCTGTCATGCACTCTATATCAAAGCACAGAAATGCAGAAAAGACATCGTGCAGTTGCAAAAAAAACCCCAAATTAGTGCTGACAGTCTAGAGTGCAGGAAAATCTGGTTAACTAGAAATGGATTTTGTTAGAGAAAACATTGTCTGAGTCTGGATTTACTGGGGTTTTTTTGACACAACACTGTAACTACTACCTAGATTAAAAGGAATCAGAGTAAACACTGCTAAATGCTCCACCCTGCAGTTTGATCGATATGATAAATTTGCTATCATCAGGTACTACATAACTAAATAACATTTATTTTTCAATCATCTAGTATTTCATGGATGGAAAAGTACAGAACATAGCATGTGTCTCTATCTACTCATATCTACATTGTAAATCTCCCTTTTGTTTTCCCGTGACACTTTGATTTCTTAAAAACATTTGCACGTAATCTTCTGAAGTAAGACAGGTATTTTAAGTGCATACAGCTACTGTTTCTTCTAGTTCACAGAAGGGAAAAAGACAGTAAGGGAAACAAATAGCTACAGTAGGTGGCAGTTTCTTCTGACTGCTCTTAATTCATTACTTTTTCTTCATGCTATGACAGTTTGAATTTACATCTGGTTGAACTGTCAATGCAACGTCTATCCATCATAAATGCTATATAAAGGTCAATATAGAAAAATGTTACAGCTTTAGGAGGGGATTATTATAAGCATTTATCTGAGCCTGAGTGCTGGTGGAAAAAAAATCTAGGCTTGCGGTAGTCGCAGTCAAAAATGCTGTCAATTACAGTTTAACTATATACCTTGATAAAGTAATTTCATTTAACCGGACACCTTGTAGACTAAATTAGCTAGCTTTATTAATGGATTGCATAAAGTAATCACAGCTGATGATTTTATAGTGCAATGAAGTGAATGAATGGACTTAGTTAACCTTCACTGGACTTCTCATTTTACGAATATAACCAGCATTACAATGCACATTTAATCTAGTTGTCTTATTTATTCCCATGATCAAGGCTGTTTAAGGTATGGAAATTCAGGTTCTCATGTTTCTATCTACGCTACGATGCTTCCTGTAGCTATCAGATGTATCTTTCTGCTTCTCCAATACTTGAAAAAGACTTTAATAAGGCTAAGACATATTTATCCTACATATCCAACATTTATCTGGTAGCTGTAGGTTTCTGCATTACTTCCTGGTGGAAACTAGAATAAGTAGAAGGATGGAGGTAGTTGCTCTCATTCAGAGGCATTAAATGTTGGTAGTTTTAAACGGTAATCCATTTCTATGGGTGGTCTATTCAGGCTATGATTCCTCACATCATTGAATCCTGTGTTGTGTTACTTCTGGCTGTTGAGTATGGCAAGAAAATAACCTATCCACAGACAACATGAGGTCTGTTCAAGTCTAAACTAAAGGTGATTGTGATGCTATTTTGCAACAGGTATGATGCACAGTAGTCAAAAGGTATTAATTCCCTCCAGTTTCCCTGCTGAGGGCAGCATAACTTTTTGTTTCGATACGCGCTAGGCATGGCTGTAGGGCTGGTAAGCACAGCTCACATGGGACTTGGCAAAAACAAATCTCTTCTTTGCTGCATCCTAGTCTTCACTGATTTGCTTTGAAATGTAAACTTCTAAGTTTGTAAACTATAAAGTTTGCTGTATCTTATCACTTACCAGCTGCTACACTTTTGGTTTTTATTAGTCTTATGAATTTGCAAACTGTTGAAGGAAAAGGTCCACCCAGAACAGTATAAGGCAAACTCTGGAAGGAGAGGGTTGCTCCTGAAATCACACACACATTGGTACACCTCTGTTTCGTTTCTAACATAGCATTCTAGAGACTAAAGCTCTATTTATTTCCTTCAGGGAACGCTACTGGCTTATGTTTTCTAGGCTAGACAAATAATGTTGATTTAAATTCAGGTGTGATACTTTTATGCTGCCTGAAAAATCTGAATTATTACTGCATGCAGTGCTCCTGTGTGGTAGGATGTACTCTCTTTTGTTATAATTTTCAGTCACATGCAGTCTCAATTTCAAAAAAGAATAAACCCCACCATTTCTGTCTTATCAATACAGTCTTAAAAACAAACTAAAAAAACCCCCAAACATTAGTTGAAAGCACTTGTCGCTAGCAAATGTGAAGAAACTAAGAAAGTTTGTCTGAACCTAAATATAGCCATATATAGAGACAGAACATTTGAAATTGCTATAGTATGTAGGAAAAGGCCGTTAAAGTCAGCTATAAACATGAAACTGTAAAGGTACATTAAAAAATACAAAATACAAAACTTTTAACTCTGGGAAAGTCAACATAGAAAATGCCATAAGAAAATTCATCCTAAATCACAGATTTGTTATATGTACATCCACAGAGATTTTTTTTTTTTTTTAACCTCCAGTCTCTGTGAAACAAGAAATATATTTGGTTCCAAACATTTGTCTTTATTCATGCAGAGAAGGTAGACTGTGCAGGCAGTATCACTTCATTATTGGAACAAAATGCTCTTTCAGTGTTGCAGTGAATATTTTCTAAGGCCACTGAGGTGCACAAATATCCCTAGAGAGAAGGAAAAATAGCACCAAACCCACTATTTTCTTTCCAGAACTCCTGAAGTCATCAGTGTGTGTAGCATGCAGTTATCAGCATAAGTTCTGAAGACCCTATCAGACTGCAAAATGGCCAAATCAGAAAAAAATTGCTCTAGGGGAGGTAAAGTAACTTTCTCTGAGAATTTTCTGTCATTCTGATGGGCAATTTCCATTAAAGTATATTAAAGATCTCAAATATTAGGGAAACAAATGCAATAGTTCAAAAGATAGATACATTTAATGACAGATGAATATTGAATCTACCCTCTCTGATTCTTAGAGGTGATGAGTAAATCTCGATCTGGTTTGTTTCTTCTGCAGCTGACAGGGAACATTTTCCTGGTTCAGGATCTAGCCTGAGTGAGTACAGTTCTGGTTGGCTAAAGAGAGAAGTATGCCAGGATTCCCCTTGGCCTTTCAGGGAAATAGGAATCAAGGTTGAAGTATTTAAAGTAGTATGTGTAGGCTTGGAGGTAGGACCTATGGGAAGATAGCTTTAAGACATCCCAGTGCCTTAAAGGCACTCTTCAGGACTTAATTTTCTCTTAGTGTGAGCTGTCACTAAGTTTAGTTGCTGAGGAGCAGGGACAGAGGGTGAGTTAATCCGTGTCTAGTCCCTGAGGCAGCATGTGAGGGACTCGAATGGGCTAAGACCTCCCGGATGAAAGTGCTGACAAACAGGTTGTAAGAATGGAAGCCAACAGTTTATTACTGGTAGTTCAGAAATGGACTCTTCCACCTTACCTCAATGTCAGTGACTTCTGCGGTTGGAAAGACAGCACTCTGCCCAGGCTCTGGGTGACGTGCTTCCTCTTCTCTCTGTCTGTCTGCACGAACAAAGCAATTGGATATTTCAGTCCAAGACTGACACTTCAGATGTGCCCCCAACCATCTTGTGTTTCTGCTCTTGGTAACCTGTCCAGGTGTTTTGTGATGTGTGTTTTACAATTTCCTTTTGCAGAGATGGAAGACCATGAAGTTAACACAACTCAAAAAACTTTCTCAGGCATTCAGAAGACCCTTTCTCAGGCATTCAGAAGTTCTTGCCTAAGAACTTTCTTGTTGTACCTGAGGTAATTGCATTAGTTGCATAATTTATTATCGAATTCTTGCTGTAGTTTATCTGCCTGTACATCTATGTCAGGCTGGGGAAGTGTTTATTTGGCCTCAGCAGACAACAGGTTAACACTAGCGTGTTATTTGATAAGAGATGGAGCCCTAGGCCACTCCTGCTGCCTGGGTCTCAAGGTCTCCTTTTCTAACGTGGTCTTGGTTCTGTGGTCCTCTTCTTTTCTTTTTGGTTTTATCTTTCAAACTTCCCCAGTTGCCCATTCTCTACTACCTTCCTGTTTACTTCCCATCCTTAGGTCTGTATCTACCCAGACAGCAGTGGACACTGCTTGGACCACAGCTGGGCTTTGGTGTTAAAGGAGAATAGCCCTATGTGCAGTGGGGGTTTTCTGGAGAAGTCTGAACTTCACTTTCCCAGTTGATATTTCAGTTATTTCAAGCAAGGGTCAGATCTGGTACTGTTAGTAATAATGTAACACACCTTTCTAGACTTCCCCAAGCCCTCTCCAGGTGCATACATCTGGACACAACTCTCTCACAAGGCTCATTCAATTTTCTCTATTAAACTCTCCTCTTAATAATACCTTGCCCAAATGCCAAAATATGAAAATTCTTCTGAAAATAATCTTTTTAGAGGATTATAGCAGATTAAAGCACCATCCAGTGCTTAAAGACTTCAGCATACCTTATGAACAGTCAAGGATTGCAGTGGTTTCAGAATATATTGTCACACTTAAACCATTGCTGTGAGTAAAAATGCAGACTTCAGAGGAAAGGGAAATTCTTCATTAGGATCAGCATTCTTGATTTGCAGTGTGGATTCTGCGGGTAGCATGTGTAAGGATAAGCATGGGATGATTTCAATATTTAACATTAATAATGTGTCGACCAGTTCCTGTATAATTCCCAATATGGTCTTTGTGTTGCATCTGATTTCCGCCAGCTGATGCAGTTGATGGGTGGATGACATTCTTCCTATGGTTAAGAATTCCCTTTTGTTTGTAATGGCAAAACAAATCTCTCCCCCTGGCTTACATGAAACGAAATATGTTAGCTTTGCACTAAGAGTTCAGAAGAAAGATGTTACACAGGGGAACCGTATTATTCCACAAGTTGAATCTCTGTGTGCAGATCTCTGTGTGATGAAAGTGTCTTTTCATGATTGACCTGGATTTGTTTTAAAGCGATTGAAATATTTTATGTCTTGCATGCACTTTATTCTTTCAAAAAAGTGTTTCAGAAGACATTTCCCTGTTGGATAAGTTCATGCAATCTAACAAAAAAAATGCATGAGTTCTTCTCATACATCTTTCTGTATGTTTATTGACATCTTTCATTTTCCACCGATGTTCAGAATGTTTTTGGGCAAATCCAATATAATACCTCATTCTGTATTCCTGAACATTATGCTACCAACATAGTTACAGTAAGAAGTGCTCATTCCCAAGAGTTTTTCTTATGGTTTGATCTTCCTAAAGTTCTTAAGGTACTTATGTGATTTAAAATAGTGTTGTCACCAACCTCTTGATTTAGGAAGAATAAAACTAGTTTTTTAACAACCATGATAATTTTGTTGTTAAAGAATGAGGCAAGAAAGATAGCTAGTGGTTCTTTCACAAACATAATCCCTTATAGCATTCCTTCTGTCTATTTACATGCAGAGCCAATGACTGAATGGAAATAGAATTTAGTGGAATTTAAAAATATTCTCAGTAGAAAAGATTAATTTAATGTGTAAGTTCTAGTAGGATTTTTTTTCCCAAAGACATTCGTATTGTCATTCAGATACTTTAAAGTGTAGAAAATGGAGATCCAGCTCTCCAGCAGAGAAACCAAGTCCCATCAGAGTATTTTCATATTTAATGTAGACCTTTATAGAAGCTGCATACTAAGCTCGTGAAGGTAAAATGCGAGATTATTTCTTTTAATGCTTTGAAGTGTCTGTTCTCTCTCTTGTTTTTGACTGTGTTTAATACAGTCTTTAAAATTATGCTTGATATAGTCCCAGTAAAATAGAATGAAATTATTCAACGATGAAATTATTCCAACAAAGGAGCAATCATCAACTGGGTGCGCATCCTCATGCAGTGTGATCCTCCTCCACGTGATGTGCATTTGCTGTCAGCAGCGATCCTGAAGATCCATGAGAGATAGAGTGGTTACAGCTGCTGCACCCGTGTGTGACAACACAGATAGAAACTTTGCTGTAAAACTGACTAGTTGCATAGGTTTATACTGCCACAAGGCAGCTGTGAAGCCGGGGCATCATCTTTATTCCCTAAAAAAGCCACATCTGATATGGTCTAGCAACTTCGGCTTTGATAATGAATTATTAGCCTAAGAAAACCTGTTTAGTATCTCTGGAAATTATAGTTGAATGCTGGGATAGCATCTCATGCAGTATTGTTGTAAGTGATACTGCTGGATGGGTTCTGTAAAGTTGGAAGAGTGGAAGAATCCGGAGAACATTAATGTGGTAAAAGTTATGTCTGTTAGCCGAGTCAGTGAAACAGCAACAATTGGTTACTTAGTACAGGTATGGAAATTCCTGAAGATGGTTTGCTGAGCCAGAAAATTGTCTAATAAAGTGACTTTTTGTGTAGATGCTTGTGTGAATCCATACTGATCTGCTAAATTGCATTCTATGTCATTTTGTAAAAGAGTTTGAAAGGTATTTATTTCAGTCTTTTCTGCTAAAATTAGATGAATGGGCCTGGGTCAATTAAACAAGAAAATACTTCTTGAAGGAATTATAGCTATTTTAGAAAGAAGAGAGTTCAGATATGTCAGGAATGCTCAGAAAGGTGAGATTGTTGTCTTCGTATATTGTCTTAGGAATACTTCTGTGCACAGCATTTTACTATACTGATGGAAATATGCAGGCCTCTACCTCACTCTTTTGTATACACAATAAAATGTGGTGGTTAGGTAAAATGGCTGTTGCTTACGTGCATGGTCTACACATACACCTCCATATGCACTGAAGTGAATAAACAGCCAGTTCTTGACCCATGAATTTGTGGAAGTAAAGGTCAGGTTATCTGGTGGCTGCTATGTGCCAAGATTATCTGGCTTGTATTTTTCCGAAATGTTTGGGTACCGAGACAGGCTGTATCCCCTCAGTGTGCCCGAAGTTGGTTTTTCCCTTTGGGAAGGCAGAGCCGGGCTGGAGTCACCAGTGTGGGGGACTGGTGGAATTCAGACAATCCCTCTAACTGTCCTTATCCAAAAAGATATACCCAGCCAAATTCATCAATAGCTCACTGTGATCTGCGTAGGTGTTGTAACATATCTTTGTTTTAACTAAGGCAATTTTTAAAAGTCAACATAAATTTCTCCAAAAATAGGAAAGTCAGTTTGCTGCATCCTGCTATTTGTAGTTGGTGCTTTTGTATTTCTTATTTTAACCTTTATATTCCATGTACAACGCTAACTTTATTATAGCTAAGAGAGAGGTCTGGAAGGGTCTGTATTTTGTTACAATTCAATATCCAATTTTGTAATCATGTTCCAAAATTATAGTGGATACTAAACCCTCTCTGTTTAACTTAATTTCTAATTCAAATCAATAAGTACTCCATTTTTCTACATCATGAGACACTTTTGGCTATTTTTCCCAGTCTATGTGGCAATATCTGTTTAGTTGACTGTATCTCTCCTCTTTCTTTTTGACCTCTTAACCCTAGATTATACCATTTATCAATTTTATATCATACCCCACAAATCGTTGTATGGGCTCAAATAGGCTGTGAGTTGCAGGAGAGAAGTGGAAATGGAGATAGGGAGAGGACCATGGGAAGCTCTTTAAGTGGACTTACTACTACTGAAAATGAAATGTAAACCCATATTTTTGTGGAAACTCATCATTACAGACTTGATTCTTGCCAACTCTGTAACAGTCATTGACGAAACAGAAATCACTCTGCAATTTAGCCACGTAAATTACTTCTCCAATGAAACCCCAGAGTTAATGATTTTTGTGTTAAGGACAAATTGTTAAAAATTGATTAAATGCTGGTATTATATGTATTACCAAAAGGTAGCCTGAAGGTGCCATTGTTTAATATTATCTGCTTTCGAGAAGCACAAAGTCACAAAGGGTTATTCATAACAACTTTCCTATATACACCTGACTTTCTAGATCAGCAATTCAATAAGCACAGGAAAGTGTGAATCAATGGGCCAATGTTTTAATATTGACCTTTTTGTGTTTCTTGAAGCATTGCTATGTGTTTATTGAGTCTTTATAAATCTGAGTGGAAGAATGCATCCAAAAAGCGTTGATAAATGCTTTAGAGATAAATATGGCAGCGATTCATGCAGTCAGAGTTTAAGGCTATAATGAATAATGCAGCACTAATCTGACCTTTCCTATTTCACAGACCATTACACTTCTCCAAAATTGACTCCAGTATGGGCTCCTTGTTGAGTCCAATAGCTTGGGATTGACTGAAGCAAAACTGAGGCTGACAGTTCACATGTAGCCAGCATAGCTGAGTACAGAAATCTCAGTCAGTTCTTTTAAAATTCTTTCTGATTTCAAAATGCTTGCTCTTTAGAAGCTGTTCCTTAATGCCCCTTTTAAAATTAACGGAGAGTCTTGCTTATGTAGGAATGGAATGGAAGATAGAGCATTTACTAAACTGATACCTCATGATATGCAATTACTTGAAATGCTAAAGCCCCTTGTCTGTAACTTACTGAAGCACCTTGTAAAAGATCTCAGAAACTCTCCAGGAGTGACCCCAGTAGTGTCAACGAGCAGTAATTCAGCTGGTAATATCAATAGGTGGATTCTGACAGGAACACAACCAAACGCGACGAGCCAATTTATATGTCAAAGTGTGTAAATGTATGCTAATTCAAATATGTCATTTGTCAGGCCAGAATATTTAATAGCAGATGAGTAAGGTATTCCAAAAGAATCCAAATTTGAAAAAAAGATGTAAGAAAGCCTGAAGGAGGCTTTTCCAGGCCTGCTGTAGCTGTCTACTCATTTATCAAAATTTCTGTAATAAATGTTTCCTGTCTCCCTCACCTAATTCTTGGGAGGCCAGGTGGCAAACATGGGAAAAAATGCCCTCTTCCTGAGTCTGTACTGCCAAGTGGACTACCTAGGCAGTGGCCTGAAACTCTGGCAAATCCCATGGGATGAGGTCCATGGCTGTTCCACTACCTCTGTCAGTCTGTAGTCCCTGCATGGCAAGACAAACTTTGGTCCAGGTAGGAGAAATATCTTCATTCCAGGGAGTCTGATTAACAAGGGAGGAGTTTTCTTATGTTGAGTGTTGCTGTTTTGTTGGTTTTTTTCCTGGATGTTATCGCTTCAGTCAGAGATGCTATATTCTCTCCAGGCATGGTTGTAAATACCATGTAGAATTCAGGTACAGTCAATATCTGTATTTACATCTGCATCTGTGTCTACATTATCTGTAGAATTAATTCTGTGCTTTTTCTAAGTGCAACTTGGAAAGGAAAACATATAAATTAAGTTTATGTATCTCTTGCATCCAGATATATTTGATGCACCGTATATGCTGACTTCTACTGTATATCTTTAATATAAGTATCATCTTACACCATAGTGTAAAATATTTCTATTTCATATGCTTTCTTACTCTGTTTTAGTAGAAAAAATAAGCAGTGTTCCATGGACATAGACACTGGATTTTCTGGAGATTTTGTGAGCCAGTTGAATGACCTAAATTTCCATTTTTATATGGTACATTGTGGGAGACGGCAGCTGGACTGCTGGTAACCTGGCATTGGTTGAAGACATTGACCTTGACAAATTCCCAGTGTACCCTTAAGATGGGAAGTTGTGTGTACTGAGTTTGGACACGTTTGCGGAACTTTCTCCCTCAAGATCCGGGGGGATGAGCCCAGCCATAAGCTGCTAATTGTTACCCAATTAGAATGTGAAAAACAAGTGTTTGACCTATAAGCAAAGGCCACGCTACCTTCTTCTAGTACCTTCAACTATGTATAAAAGGCACACCCTTTCTGTAATAAAGGAGCCATTTTTGAGCCATTCTAATACCATTCAGTTGTGTTGTGTCCGTCTCTACAACGACATTTGGTGACCCCGACATGTCGACGTGCTGGTCCACATAATAAGAAAAATGACCTGATAACAGAAAAACGCCGAAAAAAACGGTGTTTTGGGCTGCAGATCAACGAGCAGCGGAGACGGAGCCCGGCGTAGC
>NW_009702811.1:0-439 GCF_000703405.1 Apaloderma vittatum
ATACAGTTGGCCTGGGCCCATCGATCCAGTGAGCTTTATATTTATATAGTCTGGGGCTTTTCTAGCATACGTCATGTTCACCAGTTGGACCTCAGCCCTGAGTTTCAGCTGTCCCTGATTTACGGTTTAATTCAGTGCAGCCTGAATAGAAGACCCTGGCTTAAATGTGGTAAGAAAATTCGTATGAAGGAGTAAGTACATGAGCTAAAACAATGTTAGATAAGAAAAGCAGGACACAAAGTGTAGTTGTTGATAAAACAGAATTCAAGAAGTACTGCAAGAAAAAGTATAAAAAAACTAAACCAAAAATGTGTAGAGTCAGCAAGATACAAGGGACACCGTTATTTCCCCATTTCATAGAATCATAGAATCATAGAATGGCCTAGGCTGGAAGGGACCTTAGAGATCATCTAGTCCAACCTCCCTGTCATGGGCAGGG
>NW_009702812.1:0-9680 GCF_000703405.1 Apaloderma vittatum
GCGGAAGCAGGATTTCTGTCCATCAGACAAGTTTTCAATGTGGCCTCACCAGGAGCTGGCCTTGCAGCAGAGAATCTCCACCAGCCTCATCCTGCCTCAGCTCTTCCTCCCTCAGCTGCCTCTAAGCTACTCCACCAGCTTCTCGAGGACTTCCTCTCGGATGTCTTTGGGCTGCCTCTGGGCCGGCTCTGGCAGCAGGACTGGGAGGATCCTGCCTTTTATCCTGTCCCAGGACATCCTGCACTGGTGACACAGGGGTGACGGGACCCTCGCAGCCCTGCCTACTGCCCCTCCGCCCAGCGTCCCACAGAGAAAGGCCTTTGAGGTGCTGCCCCAGGGCCATGCACTGGGAACAGCTGCTGGATGTCCCTGATGGACAAACTTGGTGCTGTTCCTATTCTGTCAGACCACAGCAAAAACCAACCCTGCGCCAAGAGACCGCTCCTTACAGCTGTCCCCTCTCTGCACCAAAGCTAATGTCCATGAGGCCATAAGCACCATGGACTTGATCCGGCCAGACAGAAACCCTTTTTCAGGGGTGTGGGGATGATTTTGGGAGCCAAAGCCTGGAAGAAAGGCAAAGCACAACCACAGCTGTAGGTTGGGATAGTTGGTGCCAATAGACCACTCTGATAATAATACAGGCTGGGAAAAACAAGTAAGCAGAGGTTACACTGGTGTGATGGAAATGCTGATCATTTTCAGACCTAGAATATTCAGAGCTAGAACATTTCAGACCTAGAACACTGAGAATGCCCCAAGCACAGCCAGACAATGATGCCTCTTCCAAAATGTAAAAAAAGCCAATTGCTTCTACCGCCGTCACGTCAGCTTGTCCGTCTGAAACCAAGCTGCGCAGCTCTTCTGGGACTTGGCTCTGATGGGCCATGTTGATATGGGACACAAAACATGCTTCAGCCATGGAGTAAAACCTTCACAGCTCACTGGTGACTTCAAACATCCTGAGAGATATTTCCCGACCTCATTTTTTTGGGAAGGTGTTCAGATCTTATCTAAAGCCCTGGCAAATCTCTTTTTCTTTTAGCATTAGTATTTTTAGTACTGAAAGGATAAGAAAGGTACTACTATTGTAATTTTGTACAGCTTAACCGTACTTTCCTGGGCCGAAGTGTTCCATGTCCTTTGATTCACCTGGAATAAATAAATAAATTAAACAATCTTTTGTTTTTAAATGTACATATTTCATAGGTTGTTTTTCTTCTTCTGCACTGAACTGTTACACAGTGAAGCCACCTCTGCCACCAATTTCTTTAAGATATTTTAGCAGATGTGCTTATTTCAGGCTGGTCTTCCTCGTTTACAGTAGATTACAGAGTAACACTCAGAAGCCCACCTGAACCCAGGTGAGAGCAGCATGCTGGGAGGAAGATTTCTCAAAGCCATCTCCACTAAAGAGCTACACAGAAATGCAGAGGATTGCATGGACTCAAATCACCCGATGAACATACATGTAATTAAAGAAACAGAATGAGCTCAGGAAAATACAACTGTGGAGGAACTGTGGGGAGGCAATGACATGCTTTTGGCACTAAGGAGAGTAGCTTCTATCTGCATCTTCAGGTAAAAGAGTTACAGCCCAAACTGCAACCTGGATTCTGACTTTAACTCCCAAACAAGTAAGAGAGTATGACCTCAAAAAGCTTCAAACCCCATGGCCTATAAGACTACCACATGCTGCAATGAAAACATCTAGGAACACTTTAATACTTCACAAACTCAGAAAAGCTTCCTGCTCTGCCCTGCACACAAAATTTTACCCTCCAATATGATACTATTCCTACATGTAGCTGTCTCTTTCTGCCACCCGACCTGATCGATGGCTTTGAATGTCTATTTTGTCATTGGAACTGAATGCACCTCTAATCAGTTATTTGTGTTATTTGTGTTATTTATGTTATTTGTGTTATTTATGTTATTTGTGTTATTTATGTTATTTGTGTTATTTGTGTTATTTGTGTTAGTGTGATTTATTTGCTGGACAAAAGTAAGTCTCCTTGACAGGGTGTAGGAACTTTTGACTCGTCAGGAAGCTTTCTCTCTTGCGTAAAACCTCAGGTAAGCCCTGCAGCTCTGCCCAGACCTCATGGGCCCCGGCGATGAGGCTCTCTGTCCCTCCAGAAGCTTTACTGAGCATCACACACTTCAGGTACCGAGCGCAGGGCTGTTAACTGAGGGAAATGACTGGTCTAACATAAATAAACACCAGGTGAGGAAGAGCTGCCCCGAGGAGCTTTGACAAGAGGAGGACAGGGACAGGGTCAATCCACAGCTCACCCGCAGCATCTCTGTCTATCCCACCGCACGGTGCCTTCGCTCCTCCTGCGGGAGGTTTCATCCCAAGTGACTAGGCAGCAGTGACACCTAATGCACAAGCCGATTATTCCTTTGAATACAAAAATACTGAAGGCCCCTCTGCCTGCTCATTTCTAGAATCAGGGTGTACCCTTACGGACAGTTTGCAAGTTGTACTGAGTTTCCAAGTGGCTGGTGGACATAAGCCCATCGGGACGAATTTTGAGCACTTGCTTATTACCAAAGTCAACAAAAGTTTTTTTGAAAAAAAAGCAAACGTGCTTCTTTCATATTTTTTCTTTTATTTTTTCTTTTATTTAGTTTTTTTGTTGTTGTTGTTTTAGTTAGTGCTCTCCTTGTAAAATTTTAACTGCTTAATTTAAAATTATGGTCACCTACTTATCTCTTTTAAATTCAGATTTTAAAAATTATTTTTAAAATAATAATAATAAAGAAATACACATTTAATGCTGAAGCTTTTTCTTTTTAACACATACCAACTACTGAGTTGGAGGAGTCTTTTCCTTACCCCATGGAAACAGAATATGCTAAGGGATAAACTTGCGACTGATATAGGCTCTTTTACACCTCCAGAGAGAACATCTTCCTCATTTCTATTTACTCATTTTTGCCAAGTCAATAACAAGTTCATTTAAATCAAGGAACTGTTTTGGATTTGAATAGTAAGAAAATCTGAATTAAAAAGTCTAAGGGGCTTTGATGTGCTAATTCTAAAATTCTGAAGGACTGAGTGACCAGAAATAATAAGTAGACTATTTATTGGTAAAATTTATTTTAAAGAGATAAGTTTTAAATTAATCATATTTTTTCTATGCATCTAGCACATTCCACATATTTTTGTTTTCAGAAAGCTGGTTTTCTGCAGTGTTTCTTGAATTTCTTTTTCTGTCTAGAGCCATTTCTACCCAACAGTGAATAAGAAAAAGCATTACAATAAATAAGAGATACCAATTACTACTTTATAACATAACAACATTTAGGAATTTTCCTTAAGCTTTAAAAGGCAAGTTCTATTTTCATTTATATATGAAAATAAATAATTCTGCTGGTTAACAGAAAGAAATATTAGATGAAGTAAAAAAGCAACCTTTAATTGTAAATCAATATTCGTTAATATTTACCTATAAACCCCCTAACTTTCTTAGGAAAAGAAGTAAAATATATGAAGGCCAAACAGGATGAATGTTGCTTATTAAAACAACGGTCTTCTGAAGATTAAAATCTTTTATTTAAAACAACGAGCTCTACTTATTACAGCTGAGCTATTTGGGAACAAAGGTATTTGTCTCAGCGTTGCTATATCCATTTCTCTGGTTCTTTATACTTTAGTTTGGAATTTTGAGGGCTGGTGGTGATTTTGAAGGTTGATCACGATACAAGGTTTTCCTCCATTATGAACTATTATGTAAACCTAGCTTGAATAAACTACATAATTTTGCCAAATGATTCCTGAATCGTAGCCAATAAACTGATTAAAGAGAGCAAGAACTCACTTTTTATATTTAAAAAGTGTGTTTGGAGAAACTCCACTGGTCATTCAGATTTCACTAACCTCCAAGTTAATAATTTACATTCTGTTCATTATATTACATTCTGTCTTCAGGCTAAATTCACCCCCGGTATGTCCAAACTTGGGAAAAAGTCACTCAGAGTGACTCTGTTTGCTCAGAAACAAGTAAAACTAGAGCAAAAAGAGAGAAAACACATTATATTGCAGGTCCTTTCTTTACACTGCTACAAATGAGCCCTGCTGCGGTGAGTCTCCCCTGGAAGGTTAACATCGCAGCAGCTCTCCGACAAGAAGAATAATGTCAGAGAGAATTCAAAACTAAGGCACATAAGAGAGCAGCACAGAGCAGGAGCAGCAGAAAATAGCTTTCTTACCTAACGTGTACCCAAAGCATTACCAGCTATGCTGAACTGAATTCTGCACACCGTTAGAGGAGCAGTGATGATTCATAGAAAGATAATACACTAAGCTATCTCCGACAGAGTCCGTAGCAGATCTTAACAGATGGGACAGATCTCCCAGGGTGCTCCCCCGCCAGCATCCATTACCTCTATTGTAAATACCGAGCCAAAAGATTACTCAGTGCGTGACCTGCCCATTCACAGAAGTCATATGCTCCTTTGAGAAGACCCAGGGAGCAGAAGCAGGAGGGAAGGCAGATTTTACGTAAGTCGCTCTTCTTTTTTAAATGCTGTCTACAGTTTCCTCTGCCCTGAATCCCAAAATGTGTTGCTTCCGTGTTCCACTTCTTCACACTGCAATAAGTATTTGGCCTTAAAGACATGGTGAGCCTTTGGTAGGAGAAAAGCTTCACCTAGGCTCATCTATGTGTACAAATAACATAAAAGTCCAAAGGATTCCAAGGTTATTTTGGAAAAAATATCCAAATATTTATACTTGTCTCCCAAGTCTCAGACTGGAATATTGTGCCTTATCCCCAAGGTTTCCTTGTTCTCTCTCATCCCCATCAGTGATGCCTTGTGCTGAAAGTCCTCGAACGAGGGAACAGATTCCGTTTATCCATTCTAACTCACCCGTGTCAAGAGGAGGCCAATTCTCTCTTTTCCTCCCTCCCTCCCTCCCTGTCTTTGAGCTTCATTGGTAGGTTCATTATAGCAGAAAGCAAAACACTACTGTCTTAATTTTTCTAATGCAGGATGACTGACATCTAGGTGACAGATGGATGTTACACATCTCTTTGAAAGACTCTTAGAAATACTGCAGCCCCTATCACCTAGGGAAAAAAAAAGCATTTCTTTACTTATTTTTGTTGATTAGGTCACAAAATTCCAAGGAGAAATTCCATGGAGAAAAGAAACCAAGTAATCTTTGGCCACTATCTCGGAGAGCAGGCTAGACTTGAAATGGACAACCTACAGTTTCAGGCTTTCAGATTTTTTTGACTTGTCCATTCCCTGCCCAAATACTCAAAATCAAATGCATCCACATAATCTACTTCTAAATGTTTCCAGACTTTCAGACAATGCAAAATGATACTCATACCCTGCTCTGACAGCCTTTTTCACAGACATTGCAGGACACTGTCCAAAATGTGCTGATTTGCAGACACTTTTCGTATTCAAATCTAACCAATTTCACATCAAATATTTCTTGCAGGGCTCATTTTAGAAAAAATTCCTGAAGACTATTACGGTGTAACAAAATCTAAAGTGAATTAATGTGACCCAGCAAAGTGAAGTACAAAAAGCCTACACCGATATTCAAAAGCCTGCATATTCAGTTCTTAGAGGTCTTGCTTCCCATCAGCTTTTGCAATGCTTTAAAAACTGAGAGTAAGATCAAGAGCCAAAAATCAGAAGTTGGATTTGTTTGGGGTTTTTTTAAGTAAGCTAATGTGTAAAAAAAACCCCCAGTAATAGAGGCATAATTCAGTTGGATGAAGTATTCCTACACATGGCTGCCTCATGTTACTGTGAAAGTGCTGGTCTCACGGGAGTCTGTTTTACCGCCTTTTGATATCTGGCTATTGACAAGTTTTAGTATCAGGGCAAGTCTGATTTACATTTTTAGTGCCAAACCTTTAAACAAACATGGATGAAAAAAAGAGTAGGTAATGTTTGATATCTACCAACCGTAAGAAATTTGCATTGTGCTGCTTTTTTTTTCCATGAAGGATGCAACGCAATGTAGCATTCACAAGAGTAGGTCATCAAGCCTGTGTTTCATTGGGAATGTGTACTACAAGTTATCTGATTTGGATCTAACAACGTGATTATAAATACAAAAGCACGATGAGTTAACAGTATCATAAGACCATTGACAGAAACCAGTAAGTCAGTTTTCAAAGATAATCTCCATCTTTTCTTTTAAAATTCCGAATTAGAGTATAGATACTACAAAAAAAAAAAGTCCAAGATCACCTCTATATTGCTGTCAAGGTAAGCAAACAGTGTTTCATTGGAAATTGTGTTATAATGAAAAGGCAAATATATTTTTCTATAACTATGTTTTAGAAAGAGCTGAATAATGGTCCCTTCTTCATAAAACTCAAGAAACAACTGACAGAACTTTTACTATGAGAAGGCAGGGAAATAGCTCTGAAGGGGGAAGAGGACTTTACGAAACACGGTCTTCTCTTGCAAAATTGCTTTTTTAAGCAGAAGGATGCTTCACATCCCTTCAGACTCATGTAGTTGACTCAGAGTATGTTTTCTCAGAATATAGGGTTGCAATCCCATGTGGCTGGGATTATCAACCTCAAAATGGATTAGGATGAGCCGAGTGCTAGTGTGCAACTCATGCCGCTGCTGGGCAGCGTTAGACACCAGACTGCTATTGGCATTCAGAACGTGTACACCTTCCCAGTTTCCTGGTTTTATACTTTAAACACAAGGTTCCCTCAGCTACTTTTCAACACATGGACTGTCCACCTTTAGAAAGAGATGGGAGGGTTGTTTTGCCATATGTTTAAATTAGTATTTTAGCCAATCTCAAGAAAAGAAAAAGTCTAATCCTGAAGAAGTGTTTATATGCAGGCTGATTTAATGCATGAAGAATGATAAAGCAGAAGAAGTGGATTATTGCCATGATGAAATGCAAAAAAATCAACATTAAACTAGAAATGGAAAAAAAAGCACTTTCATTTAGTAGTATGTATAGCTATTATAAAACCTCTGTACTGTTATCTCTTTGAATGCATGCACCCTGCTACAAAACATGCAAGAATAATAAACTAAATGTAGTAAGAGTACCCCACTAAGTGCTAAATCTTTTGTAAGACCTGACAGAAGCTCTGAGAAAGGTTCTGTTAAACCTAGAGAAACATTTTCCCATGACAAAAGTCATATGAAGACAACAGCAGATACCCTAAGTAGGGATGAAGAGCTGGAAATTCCCTAAAGAATCAACCTGACTCTTTTTTTTTTCTGCAGGAAGATAAAGGGAAGAAAGAAAAAGCAAGAACTGAGGAACAAAGAAAATTTATCCACTTGTGTATAATGAATGTTCTAATGATCCCTTACTACTTACCCGCTTGACTACATGGAGTTGTATCAGAAAGCATCACTATGAGAAGAAAAAGGGAGACAAAGCCGTGGAAGGCTTTGTAGTAAGAAACACAATGATAGGTAAGAAGAGCAGGAAAAAATATTTATTGGAAAATACTCTGTCCATATACCGTCTGTATGTCTTAGTCCTAAGATAATGCCTGTTGCAGGTCAGGGCTCGACTGGCCACCAAAACGCAGACAGACACTCTCTAACCCCCTCTTCCCTGCCCGAAATGGGAAGGAAAAGGGAATGAGGCAGAGAGACTTATGAGTTAGAAAAGAAAAACTAGAACAGCTTTAATGAAACAATAATGGAAATAATAGTGAAATCATAAAAATAAAGAACTATATACAACTATATATAAGCCCGATATCAAACCCGACTCGCCCCCCACCGACAGCAATCCCCACTGATGCTGCGGAGCAGGCGGCACCGGGGAAGCCCCAGGCTCAGTGGCAGGGGGGCGCTGGATATGGGAGCTGGATTTGGGAACTCAGGATCGAGATCAAAAGCAGGACATTGGACGGAGCCCTCCTTGGATGCTGGCCAGTAAAAAGAGAGCCTAAACTCTCGTGATCACTCACTTTATACTGAATATGACATATATGGAATGGAATACTCTTGTTCGTCACCTCTCCTGTCTATTACCCCCCAGAGGTGCAACCTTTTATTTCCTTGTGACCCCTCTTACTACCTGGTGCCCCCAGTGTGACACACGAGAGCCAGCAGTGGCCTTGGTCACTATAAGTATCAGCAAGAGTCTGTCTGCATCCCAGTCCCAGGCAGTAACCGTAAACCTCAGGTGTTATCACTGCTAGTAGCAGGCACTGTCTGCAAAAACATGCTGCGAACTTCAGAAAGTGCAGCCTTTTAGGAGAGACTGAGATGGAAAGTAAAAATCACTGAAGAGAATTGGTCTCATTTAGCTCAAAGCAGGACAATGCCCTAATGAAATCAATAAATAAATAAATGAACAAGCAAACAATACTAGACAAAAAAGGACAATGTGGGGAAAAAGCTAATGACCACTGAGATAATGTTTGCTACACAGAGAGGACTTTATATGAGCTAAGTAGAATTCACCAGCCTTTACAATGAAAAATAAGATTTATTAAGAATCAGTTGATTTTGCCTTCTTTTTCTGCAGATGGAAAAATAATAGTTTGTTGTGAACAGACAACACATTAACAGACTAGATCACAGGCTTCTAAGCAAAGAGGACTTCTGGTGTCTTACCTATGTGGAACGGTCGTAAGGACTGGGAAATGGGAAGGCTGTTGTTCAGCGACCCAGTCCTAGGACAGAGAGGGGGAAGGAACAGAGGATTCCTCCATCACATTGGGAGCTGATCCTGCTACCTGGGATCTGAAGTCCCAGGAGAATAAAAGCTTAGTCTATAATTATGGCATGCGTCATGGATCAAGCAAGTGTCCCAATTATGTCCCATGCACTTTGAAAGCTTTGGTGCAGCAAACACATCAGTCATTTACTGACAACTTCTACAGATTGGATTTCCAGCATAATCTTGTGGTTTTTCAACTTTTAAAACCTTTGCTTTCGAGGCTAAAGCCCATTCTGGGGAGTAGCACTGTTGTAATAAAATAAAAATAAAAAGCAGAATGGCTGCAAAAACATTCAAAATGAAAAAAACCCCACAAGTTTCATCATAGGACTGCATAGAACAGTCACATTTTTAAATTTGGTATTTGGAGTGATGAAAGCACTAGCTGGTTTGAAGAAAATACTAGATCATGTTTTTTTTCATATGATATGATGTGGATGAGGGAAAGGCTGTCGATGTAGTTTACCTGGACTTCAGTAAGGCCTTTGACACCGTCCCTCACAACATCCTTATGGCTAAAGCTGGCTGCCCATGGCTTGGATGGGCACATACTCTGCTGGGTGAAACACTGGCTGGATGGCCGGGCCCAAAGAGTTGTGGTCAATGGAGTTAAATCCAGTTGGCAGCAGGTCACGAGTGGTGTCCCTCAGGGCTCGGTGCTGGGACCGCTCCTGTTCAACATATTCATCAACGATCTTGATGAGGGGATTGAGTGCACCCTCAGCAAGTTTGCAGATGACACCAAGCTGGGAGGGAGTGTTGATGTGCTGGAGGGTAGAAAGGCTCTACAGAGGGACCTGGACAGACTGGATCGATGGGCCCAGACCAACTGTATGCAGTTCAATAGAGCCAAGTGTAGGGTCCTGCATTTTGGTCACGGCAATCCCATGCAACGCTACAGGCTTGGGGAAGGGTGGCTGGAAGGCTGTACAGTGGAAAAGGATCTGGGCGTTTTAACTGACAGCCGGCTGAATATGAGCCAGCA
>NW_009702813.1:0-14310 GCF_000703405.1 Apaloderma vittatum
TATTAATTATATTATATTAATTATATTATATATTAATCATTACTTATCTACTAAAATACTTTCCATCATTTCTGTTCTTTACTGCCTTCATAACTATTACATAACACGTTACAATATAAAAATTTTGTCTTGAACTTATGACTTAATAACAAAATTATAGTACTCTGCTTTTTGTCTGAGTGGGGTGAGAGTGTATAGGAAAATAAATTGATTACAGTTTCCAACTAAAGCACTTGAGGTGTGCTTAAATGTTTACATGAAATAAGGTTAAAGAGGAAGATATTTTTTAAAATATCCAAATGTAAGTAGTGACCAATGAAAAGGAAGGTCTTTAGGCTCTCCCCATCACATTTGTGGGACCACGTCACACAGAAGGTGCTAACAGATAGAAAGGGAGTGGTACATCTCATTGCTGTATTTGCACACAAAAAATAAAAACACAACTATGAGGAACAGAAGCAAATGACATATTCCTTCATTAGAAAATGGATACCGTATATATTGAAGTGTTTTTCCCCAAATAGATGATTCATATTGCCAAGAAATATCAAGCACGTTTCAAACTTGTATCTTTGCAACATGCGGGGAGAACAATTACTCTTTGTAAAAAGCTAGCAAAGTGTATAAACTAATTTACTGCATCAATGCCTGTAATTAATGTTTCCTAACTCATCTCAGATCATATATACTACATTACACCTGTAATTTTCCCAGGGCATTGGTAATACATTACTGCAGTGCGGCTAAAAATCCATTCACATGCTGTGTTTTCTTTCTGTAAAGCAAAGATTACTGCTCGTGCTGTCTCAGAACCTGTTCCCCTAGAGCATTGCAACACCACCAAAACTTTAAATTCTTTAAAGTCTGTCTAGATTTGATAAAGAATTAAGTAAATTACAGTGGAAAAAGGAAAAACAGCAGTAGAAGAGAAATAGTGCACTATTTTCCTCTGCATATAATATTCTTCTTTTATTAAAACGTACTAACCTCAGACATGAAAGCAATCAGAAGTTTTGAGGGAAGGTTCTCCAGCATAAGTAGGTTCCATGACTGCTGCTGCAAAACGACCAAAAAATAGGATAAGCTTCACAAGAAGTACATCAGGCCCCCCAACACAGGGTAAACAACGCTTCAGAACAAAACTGTTGCAGCAGATACATAGTGCAATGTGCCTAGGGGTGAAGTCAGAATCACAATCAAGCAAAACAAACTTCATCAGACAATTAGTGAGGCCATGGGTGTGTGTGCTGCCAGACAAAACTGGGGGTGCGGAAGTGATCAAGGGACCCTAGCGATGTCTCCAGTATTGCTAGCTTATTATTAGTATTCCCTAAAATTTCACCAAATCCAACAAAAGAAGACAATATTAGAAGATGACGCTCAGCCGTAAAAATGTAACCTGACCTGAGAAGGACTTTCTTTTGTTGGTAGAAAGGAAATACTGTCAAGTAGTTTGCTTGAGATGCAACACTGAATCTGTACAGAAAAAAATATCAAACAAAATGTTTTAAACTCAAAATAAGAATTCGGGATTATCTTTTTAAGTATACACCTTAATAGTGTCTAGTTGATTTAGAAAAAAAAAATAAAAGAAAAGAACCCTCCATTAAATTAAACCATTAGTGGAGGCTTTTATCTTGAAAAAAGAGCACAAGCAAGGAAAGAAAACTTGAGGACAAGAGACTCACTTCTTACACTAATTCCATCAAAACAAATACTCTTGCTAGAATCACAGTAATGACGCACAGGGAAACACCCCAGGAGTTGTCAGCCCCAAGTGTGATGAATTCGGCTCACAAATGATGAAACTTCCTGTACAATGAACATCATATTTAGTGAAGTTTTCATGTAATCTGGAAGTGTGTTTTGATATACCCAAGGATCAATACTGGGCCTGGTCCTATTCAATATCTTTAATAAAGACCTGGATGAGGAGATTGAGTCTACCCTTAGTAAATCTGCAGATGACACAAGTTGGGGTAGAGTGTCGATGTGCCGGAGGGTAGGAAGGCACTGCAGAGGGACCTGGACAGGCTAGGTCAATGGGTCAAGGCCAACAGTACGAAGTTCAATAAATCCACAAGCGAGGTCCCACACTTTGGCCACAATGAACCCCTGCAGCGCTACCAACTGGGGCAGGAGTGGCTGGGGAGCGGCCCGGCAGAGAGGGACCTGGGAATACTGGTTGACAACTGGTTGAACAGGAGCCAGCAGTGTGCCCAGGGGGCCTGGCAGGCCAATGGCATCCTGGCTTGTATCAGGAACAGTGTGGCCAGCAGGAGCAGGGATGTGATTCTGCCCCTGAGCTCAGCACTGGGGAGGCCTCACCTCGAGCCCTGTGTGCAGGGCTGGGCCCCTCACTGCAAGAAAGACACTGAGGGGCTGGAGCGGGTCCAGAGGAGAGCAGCAAGGCTGGGGAAGGGACTGGAGGGAAAGTCCTGTGAGCAGAGGCTGAGGGAGCTGGGGGTGTTTAGCCTGGAGAAGAGGAGACTCAGGGAGAATCTTCTCACTCTACAACTGCCTGAAGGGAGGGTGTAGTCAGGTGGGGGTCGGGCTCTTCTCCCGAGCAACTGGTGTCAGGATGAGAGGGCAGGGCCTGAAACTGTGTCAGGGGAGGTTTAGGTTGGATCTCAGGAAACAATTCCTCACGGAGAGGGTGCTCAGGCACTGGGATGCACTGCTTAGGGAAGGGGTGGAGTTACCATCCTTGGAAAGGTAAGGCTGGATGTGGCACTTAGTGCCATGGTCTGGCCGATGTGATGGTGTTGGGCCATAGGCTGGACTTGATGGTCTCAGAGGTCTTTTCCAGCCTCAGTAATTCTGTGATTCTGTAACTGCTGAACTTCCACCCTCATCGTCTGGCTCCACTGAAAGACTGAGGAAACGTGGTGACAAAGCGACAATGAAACTACCAAGCTTGCCTGATCTATATTTGACAACAATTCAAATGATATGGGGCAAGGAGCATTACCAGCAAACAGTTACCTCTGGTCACTATGCTAGAAGAAATTTTGGGTTGAAAGCTGTTCTAGTACCATCTGGAGTCCTCTCTGCAAAAGCTTTAATTTTCTTGAGCCTTCTGTGCTCCTCTATCTGTTGCCTCAACAAATTTCATTATCTGCATCAGCCCAGGGGAAGTTTCAGAATTTTTTTCATGGAACTAAAAAGAATTAGCACGTAATTGGAATTTTTGTTGGTTGTCCAATGAAAAGAAAAATTCTCAGAGGGTTTCTTTCTCCCTGACAGGTTTTTGAAAACCAAAAAACCCACACTGTTAAGACTTTTGACAGAGAGGGGAGAAGTCATTGACAATTGCAATAAGGCCATTATTGGATAACTTACCTTAAGGGAAAATGTTTTTGTAACTTCTAATTGGTGATTTAGTTAAGATTTGAATCAAGAGGGTTTATCTTCCTTCTCTATATTATATTTTAATTGCTTTTTACAGTCTGGCTGAAAGTGCCACAAGGTATAGAGTTATAATTTGAAGATATTATAAGTTTTCCTCTGGGAAGTGTGAGAAGTCAGCAGGAGTGGGGAGCAGAGAGAAAGCAGGACTCCAAGGGAACTGCCTCCACCCAAGCAGATGCCTCTGGGAATTAAGTACACTGCTTCCTTCACCAGCTTTAAACTTGTCCTTCTGCTGAAACAGCTACTGCATTATTTGAAGGTGCACTTTTCCTTCTCTCTTGGCCTTTTCTTTCATTTATGTTTCATACGAGCAGCCGAGTGCCCAAAGAACTGTTAAGGGCATACCTTGGGCTTCGTACGAATGAGAATCAGGCTCCATATTTTCATGACTGATGCCTGTAAACTTTCCCCTTGCTCATTAGCAGAAAACTGTGATGAGTTACACAAGTGTTATGGATACTGACAGCAAATGAGTTTCAGGGGGCTTTGGTCTGCATCTTCTATTTCCTAACATTTTAGTTACTCTTTGCAGACTCTTATAGGAAGCAGTGGTGACGATACCAGCTAGGTTTTGCAGAAATTACTGTAAAAGCTATAACGTTATATAGTGGATCACAAGTTCTCACTACAGCTAGTAAGCAAGCCCTTAGTGCCTCCACAGCCCATCATAAAAAAAATTCTGCGTGAAGTTATTCTTGATTAAATTGTTAAGGCTACTTTTCATTAAAACAGTCTGAAAGCTTCCTGGAAACATTAAAATAAAATACTGATATTACTTTTAATACTCGTCTGTCTCTTCGTAAGGTCACAGTTTTGGAGGATAACCTGTTTTACAACCAGATGCACTGCTGAGAGAGGGAGCATGTAATAGTGTTAGTGCTGTACAACCCGAAATGCCTTATAAGAGAGTTTGGTGTGTCTCAGCAAAAATTCATTCCAGAAGAATTCAATCAGTTCTTGGGAGAACTTTCTGATGTGAAAAAATAATTGAGTGCTTGACATCTAGCTTTATAGGTCAAACACTGAAAAGGCAATATCCCGGCAATAAATGGGGATGAAATTGTAGAATTTTAGTTGTGAGGTAAGCTTGCGGCTTTTCGGAACAGATGGTTTGGGTGATGGAAGTTTTGGAGTGTGCCTTCCATTAGGACAATAGCAAACCAAAAGCAATGTATTTGTGGTTTGTTTTTTTTCCCCAACATGAGAGATTTTAATTTAACCACTTTATACCAAGTAGAGTACTCCAGAAACTAGCTGACTTAGAGTTAGAGCTTAACTCAAGAACGGACTAAACCTGGTTTGAAGAAACCATCTCGATCCACAACTTTTTGTGTTTTTTCTACAGGGAAAAAAAATGGTTTTAATAAAGGAGATTATCTCCTTCTCACAGTATGGCCTATTATAGACTCATAAGTGACTATGGATATAGCACATTAACTTAATTGCTAGTTTTATGTACCATCTAACTTTGCTGACACACATTTTGATTGATGAGTTGGTAAGAAAAATCTTAGCAATCAGGTATTTTATAGGATTAGTCTAGTGACTTTTAAATGAGTGGTAATATAATGCTATCACAAGACCTCTTCACACAAGCAGCAGCCTTAGCATCTTGCTTTGATAGGTGTTCATGTTTTATTTTCCTTTGTTACTTCTTCAGAAAGGGAACAAAGAAAATAGTGACTTTTATTTACAAGCTTAAATTGGATTTCTACTTATAGTGACATTACCTATTTATAAATCTAAAGGAAAAAAGAAAGAAAAAAAAAGAGGAGTTGCATGGCTCCAAATGATACCTTGCATTTGTTTTGTGCAGAGTTTGCAACAGTGACATAAAGAAAAAAAAGAGGTTTTAAACCACAGCTGCATTTAAGAAGTGTCTGCAAAACACTGTTTTTAAGGTTAAAATGCCAAGCTGAACTCCAGATCCTCAGGACTGATAATTTTTTTGAAAAATCAACAACCAGCAGCAAATCAACCTTCTCTAGTCTGTGCCTGGTGTCCTGCTGCACAACCTCATGGTGGAATATAGCTAATGCACCTCTCTAGGAGGGAAATATCACATCTCTGATGCTTCTCGTTAGTTCCAGTCTCATTTTGCAGAAGTTCAGAAGGGTGGAAGCATGTTTGTGTCTGCCTCCTGCCACAAAGGGTGCAGTCAGGCATATATTGACACTTCTATTAGGATTACCGCTGTTAGTAAACTCTAAAAGCAACAGCATGTAGTTATTAATGCATTTCTATATTCAAAAATCCATGAAAGTAAGGAATAAAAGAAGTTGACATCAGCACAGGTTATGACTGCAGAAGACAACGATACTCAGAGAATGTACTGGTCACCTTGACAGTCCCACTGAAAGGCCAGAAGCCCACAAGATCAGGAAAACATTCTGGAAAAAAAAAAAAAAAAAAAAAAAAATCTATCTTGGATGGAAGCATATGGAAACAACAGAAATTTTGCACAAATCCAGAAAGGAGATCCTGTGCTCTTAGGAAAAATAATGTTTCTCAGACTTTTTCAGGTATATTATTTTCTTTCTTTGGACACTCAAGATGACCCAATATAAGTGATTTGAGCATTTGCTATTCCAACTTTGCAGCTTTGATTTTCTAGTGAATGCAAGATTACAATTTTACTTCTCTTTTTGCCTATTAATGCCTTCACTGCACCTACAATCACCGTTGATACTTACACAAGTTTAAATGTGAATTTTGACTAGACAGCCACCATAATACCATGTGTGGGTGGTTTTTCCCCCCTCTCCACTACCTAAAGCAATTACTTTGCTTTTTCTCGAAAAACATTTGAAAACAGATTGAAAAGACCATATATTTAATTTTCTTAACCTTAGACAGAGGAGGCTGTTTCTCCTCCTTTAATTAACATTCAAGGTTCACACTTGTGACTTTTTTCTTGCAACTCCCACTGCAAAAACAGTCGAGGAGAACAATGCAAAAAGTTGTTATTTTAAGAATCCTCAATTATATTCCACAATTTTTTGAGAATTCCGTTACTCAGCTTTCAAAACCTGTTGTGTAATGCAAAACCGGAATTCATCAGTGTAAATACTAGATCTAATTTTCCTATCATATTCACCTCAGTGAAGACAATCAATCCATCATAAAGTGTAAGAGTTGAAATCAGACAGTGGCGGTAATCCAATAAAGACATAAATAAACAAGGGGAAATATCCTTATCAGTGCAGAATTTCAGATTTACCAAATATGCAATGCACGTGTATAAACAAACACTCAATGTGGTTTGGGTGGCTTTGTGTTTTATCACAGCTCCAGGGCTTCTGTAACATATAAACCTTCACCAGTGGGAAGAGCTATTTAACTTCCCATTAGATGTATCCTACTATTTATTGCATCATGGTTCTACTGCTGTAATTAGCACATCATGCCACAAAATTAAAATAAATGTAACTCTACACAAACTTGTTCTTATTTTCTTTGAGCAGAAAAGGAGTATTAAAATATGAAGTCTTGGAGAGAGTCTGAAAAGGTGGCTTTCAATCTCTAGTCCCTAGCCTATCATCACCAGTTCTAGGTGTCCACAGGTAGGAAAGAGGAAAAGCCAACCCGCTGTTAGATTCAAATTCGCAATGCAAAGGAAAAAAAACAAACGCATAACAATATGCAAAGCTGTTGAAACCACTGATAATAATAACCACTCTCTTGTTATCAGGCTGGCAAATTTAAGAAACCAAATTACCAAAAAAATATAATTGTAGCTACAGTTTTAATAATTTGTCCAAAAAAGTTTTTAGATAGCAGGGATGCTGGCGGCTCACTTTGTTTGTCTGGCTTTTGTTAAAGAACTCCACACTATCCAGAAGAGTCCTCTACGGATTCGAAACAGCAGTTTCTGCTTCAAGTACTTCCAGCAATTGTTGGCATCTTTTAAGACTGTCTGGATAGAATTTATTAACATATATAGCCAGAGCTCTATCCTCTATTGAAAGGCAATATAACACACGTTCCCTGACAGATTAAAGCAAGCTGTACTATAAATTGTGCAGATTGAGTCCTCTTACATGGCTTATCCTAATCATAGCTCTGCCATTTGCTTCTCATGACAGGATAAAAATAAAAGTCCCATAAAACTAAAATAAAATAGACAGTCTGCCATTCCTCCCTTAGAAAACATTTGTCAGAATCTCTTCAAAAATAATTGGGAAGAAAATGTGCTGAATTCTACAATCTATTGAGTCATTTTTAAAGCTCGTCCAGGCATGTTAAAAGGCAGCATTCTTTATGATCAGCTAGCTTGGGAGAGGATGTATTTTACATCATCAAAAGCCTTTCATAGTTTGCTTTTTTTCACTCTTAAGAATAAGTTTCCCCTGACTTTAAACTTAAATATTTATCCAGCGAGCAAGAAGCAGTGAAACATCTAGGTTCACTTAGTGTTCCAGTCTTCAGTGATCTAAACCATGCTTTTACTCATGCTTTTTCCCCCTACTTTCTCACAATTCACATCTTTCCCCTCTCTACAGTGGCTGCTTTTGAACTGTTCTGCTTCGTGAAAAAACAAGGTGGAAATCTTTTCCTATACATGAAAAAATAACCAGCTTGTGGCACATTATTCAGCCTTTTTCAAATACAACCACTGAATGAAACCTGGACTGGTGCTGCAGACTGAGGGTGGCATCTTCAGCAAGGGTAGTTGTTTTTCTTCTTGGTAAGGAAATGGCCTCTACAACTATGGGCTACTTTGCAAAGGATGAATTATGGAAACTCCGTATTCACCTGTAAGTATAGACTTTGATATCCCAACGACACACCCAGGACCCATTTGACTCCTGGTCTGTGCAGCAAGGTCAGGGAACACTGACAGAACAATTCCTGGGCTTTCTCCCCACTAATAGGAAGCAGAGGTGTCTTGGTAAAGGACAAAATCCATGAGATAGGAGCCATTGTCCCTGAAAACGATGGGGTGTGGCATCTGCTTTAGGACACATAGTATGGTCCTAGAATAACAGTTTTATGGTTTCAATACATAATGGACCAAATTAAACAGCTTTTGTTTGCCTACACAGGGACTTCTTAACAGCAAAGAATAGTTTAGTGCTTAAGAGTTCATGATCAGTTACCCAATTCAGGATTGCAGGCTACTTCTACCTGATGTTCTGTTCTTGAAAGACTTAAGCTTTGTAAGCTTTTGCAATCAGAAAGATGCAGTTTAGCTA
This sequence comes from Apaloderma vittatum, assembly GCF_000703405.1. Lineage (NCBI taxonomy): Eukaryota > Metazoa > Chordata > Aves > Trogoniformes > Trogonidae > Apaloderma > Apaloderma vittatum. Next base: position 8,607 of record NW_009702813.1, read on the forward strand.
GCTGCACAGAAATTATTTTAAACAATAACTGGCAGCAATCGAAACTGCCTCAACCACTTCTGTGGCACTTCATTTGATTCCTTCTATTATCCCTGTGTTCAAGTATCTCTCCCGGAAACCCTCCTTAGACAGGAATATTGTGATGTTTCCTCTTGCAGATAGGCCATGCTGACTGGTCCAGAGAAACCAAGCAGAACGGTTGATGCAAACCAGGGCCCAGTATAGTTAGAACACTGCAGTTATACAAAATCAGCAAAATAATTGAAGCAGAGAGCAATAAGGCCAGCCTTAACTGTACTTGGCTTCACTGTAGTTTGTCATATACAATTGATGTCTCAGTCAATAGCTACAGGCAAGTCAGGTAGTTTAAAATACGTATCAGTTGTAAAATTAAAAAGGACTCTCTTCCTGATTCACAAAAAAAATATGCTGAGTACAGTAGATCCTGATTATAAATACAAAAGCCCCCTTTAGGCATTAGAAATTGTGCACATTGGCCAAGATGGGGGAACCACAGGCATGAGGGATTGGTACCAGTAGGTGCTTAGCAACTGTCTTAGAGGAATGGATTTTCCCTTTGCCTTCGTTCAGGAGGAATTGAGGATTTTATCTTTCTTGAAAACACTGAGTCTCTCAGTCCACACCATTTCTCTTCTCCATGGCTACCAGAGTTTCAGCATCATAAAACTGGTTTGCCACTCCATGTACTCCAGCTCCTCTGAGTGCCTCGCATCTGCTTGCCAGTTAGGGAGTCAGTTCAGCTATGCACAGATTACATTTTAATTTCTAATTCTTGGAGAAAGCATGCGCCTGAGACAGAAAAGATAAACAAAGCATATGCTTTTCTATTAAAAACAATTGAGTCAGTGTCCATCGTGGCATATTACCATATCACAGAATTTTTTTTATCTTAAGAATATGCATCGCAAATCATGTGTAGGATTAGTCCTCTCAAGCATGTTGTCTCAGTAGATTTTCACTGAGGCAGACAGAGTCAGAGTTGCAAATAGATTTTAGCGCTACAAATGTATCTTGAGGCACCTGATACACCTAGTGGAAACCAATCTTCTGGCATAAAAATCTGGGCAGAAAAGCCACTATGTGCCTCAGAACAAATTCCAGAAAAGAGTCTGGGAAGCTGTCTGTGCTAACCAGCAGAACAAGGAGTTTTGGATAATCTAGCTTGCAAGGCCGAGAGCTCTCCTTCTTCCAGTTTTCAATACAGAATGATCTCTGCACCCGTGTAGTTTTGCAGGACAAAAACTGAACAGAAAAAGATGCAGTTTTGCATAGAAAAGGAGCAACCTGAGTGTCTAGGGGCAAGGGTCTGTAAATAGTGCAGAGACAGAGAGTCATTGTGCAGCTTCTCGCAATAAAAAGGAAGTGAAATCAGTGGCTTTGAATGTGCTACAGCTTTAAAGAAAAAGTATGCTTTCACAACATGCAGAGCCATTAAACTGCAGAATGCATCACTGCAGGCCAAAATATATCTATAAATAATGACGTAAAAGTTTAAAAAAAAAATCAAAAGCACAATTCCATTGGTGCCTACTATCATAGTAGTAACTGGAATGTATTTGTGGATGTTCCAAAACCACAAGATTTTTACCACAAGCTGAGGGGTAAGATTACACCATACTCTTCCTGTTCTTGTTCCCTTTGCATCTGCTTGCCCAGCTGTGAAACAAAACATTTCCACTGAGCTGAGGGGAAAGGAAGGAAAGGGAACTGGACTGGGAAACCAGATAGGTTTTGGGACACAGACGAATAAAAGAAAATTGGGTTGCAGGTTACAAGTAAATAGAGATGTCAAGAAAACCATCTGTTGATAATTGATCATAATGGCTCCCAGTTGTAAGGATAGGCTCAGGCATGTCTGGGAAAAAAATTAAAAGGCTTCCAAGAAATGACAGATCTCAGGATAATGGAACAATATATAATTAGGAGACAAGTGATAAAGAAGAGGGTGTGAGGATAAGGTATTAAAACTGAGGTACAACACAATCCCTTGTCATTTAGATGCTCAATCTGACAGTGAAAATAGACAGTTTTTATATCCCTAGCACCTTTAAAAACCCAGTAAGAGGTGATAGTGCTCCTTTATTCCTCCAGTCAGTTGGTGCTTTACAGTACATGTCCCCAGTGCAGATTATCTTTGTTCCATTCCCTCTTCCCCTGTGAGGATTCAGCCCCAGGTACTCCAATCCACCCTTGGATTGAGTTCAGTTCAGAAGTTTCCGTCTCTGTTTAGAATTTCACACCTCTCCTTGAGCAATTGTCCAATCAGGAGTTTAATTTTATCTTGCCTCACTTAGAAATGAGGTCAGAATAAAATATTGATTATTCTCTAAATTTTATCCCACCATCATCAATAGAGTTTGGAAGTTTCCATAGAGATGACATTTTCTGCTACAACTTCTACCACTTTCCAGTTTCAGCTGGGCTGCAGAGCACCAAAAGCAGCATAATAAAGGAAGTACTTCCAGCAAATTTTTGGGAAAAAAAATTAGGTTCAATTTCTTTTCTGGGTGACAAAGCATCCCCAAACTGCTCAGTATTCACAGAACTGCACCTGGATGCATCAGGTGAAGGAAATACGATAAAGGATCTGCTCCTGTAGCTCTTGGGGAACAGAGAACCCAAATGTTAAGATCATTCCATGCACCAAAGAAAGCAGAGAGACTTTGTTTACAATTATACACATACTGGAGAATTTCTGAGTCCAAAAAAACCACACATCCACGAAAAAATGCAGTCTCACACACGTAACACATGGGACACTAAATCTAGTATCAGTGAGTATGATGTGAAAATGCTGGACTAAATGGGAAGAATGTTTTCTTTCTTCCAAATGGTAAGACTTCTGTAATTCCTCCCTTTACAATGCGAAGTTAAACAGGAGAGCTGGCACTGCCAGAATACAATTTCAAAAATGGATGAGATGTCCACATAGGTCAAATTTAAACTGGAAAGTTTCAGGAAGTAATAATGAATATTCCAATGAGCTACAAAAATAGTTTCAAATGTTATGTTTAATGTCAGTATGAAGTCAGGCAAATCTTGGTTAAAGGCTTCAAATGATAACATTTGATGTGTGTATATATAAATACACACACACACACACGTGTCACCACTTGTTCATGGGTAAGACACAGAAGGAGACTCTTCTAAAATCCTGGGATATTATAATCATTAAATATGAAGATTTAGTGTGTGGCATCTACAAAGAATGAATATGAATTAGGCTGCTTGTCATATTGTACAGTAGATATTAATTTAACAAAAGATTTAAATGATAGAGAAATTCACAAAGTCTGGCACTTTAACTTCTTGAAAGTGAGGATGAAAAATAATGAGTCAGATTTCACTCTTTAAAAGGCAACACATATTTTATAATTTTCAAATTATAAACACACAGGAATATGAGAACTCATTGAAGCAAATTAGTAAGAACACAGCAATATCACCTAAAATTAAAAGATAAAGTAAAGGTACATCGAAGCCATCTGATATTTCCCTAAGTGAGTCAGAGAGATCAGCTGCACATAATGTTTTTAATGCATCAGGCACAGTGTGCTAAATGTTAATGATTGCATTTTAAGGGTTTAATAGCTTACTATATTTTTAATGTAAGAAATAGTCATTCTAATGGGAATGTACATCCCCTTTCCTAGGCAGCCAGTTCCCCAGTTAAAGTTATAAAAAAAGATTCAGTGTTCCCGAGGGGGAACCACAGAGTTGTAAAGGTATCAGGGTTAATTGTCTGAATTATCGGGACACTTTTTTCATGAGCTTAAGTTATTAAAATAGGATGCTTTGTGCAGTGAACTATAGATACATACTTTTGTCTAAAAATACAAGCTGATTTTAGGCTAAAAGAATAATTTTTAAGATGTCTCTGATCACAGAGTTTTATAAGAGAAAAAGCATGAAAGATTAAATTTTGGATTTTTTAAGAATTCTCCCTTGGAATACAAACCTTCCAGCTGGCAAGAATCCTCCGAATGGTAGGTTAGGGATTTCCAAATTCTAGATTATTTTTCTCCTGCACTCTAAATAGATCTGGGGGGAAGTCGAGGGAGTTGGAAAGAGAAGAAAAAGAGAGGGAAAAGGGCTGATAAAAAAAAACAACAGAAAACAAACACTTTAGAATTATCTTCTCCACCCCATCTCCAAAATAATTCCAAAGGAACACAATGGAAAAGTTGGATTTTTTTGACTTGGCACATCAAATTATGGAATTTTAGGACTATTTTTCAAGCTCCATGTATAAATGTTTGTGCATGTTTGCGATGCCTTTAGTGTAAAATAAAAGCACTGAACTGGAAAGAGATTTCTCTTTCTCTTCTCCTGGAAGGTCTGGGGAAAAGAGCTGTCCTCATAGGCAAGCAAGAAAGAATTGAAGTTTACTTTTAATTATGCCAAAAGAAAACAGGGAAAAGCACAGCTGAATTCCTAAAGGAACCATGTGAGAAAGCACTGCCTAGGAGAAAAAAAAAATGCTTCCCTGAAAACAAAACCCAGCTTCTCCAGAGATTACGTGGTGTCTACAGTTGCAGATAGTACTCATCTGTAATCTTGAAAGAGATCTGTTTCTTACACAAAATTGGAATACTCGGGGTTCGTTATTTAGAGTCAGCTAATGCATTAAGTGACTTTTGTTCTTAGCTACTCACTTCTTCAAGTCCTTTCCAAAACTACCAAGAAATATGTCCCTGAGGTGCAATTAGGAGACTTTCAAATAGAGAAAGAAATAGTAGTAACAGGCAAAAAAAAGAACAGTCACCTATTATTCATTCATACACCCATGTTGAACAAACATTTCAGCTGTGAAGTCAAGCTCTTTCCTATTCAGAAATTTAAAGTCAGGATTAGCTCACAGTCAACCAAGAAAGGTTAAATTGAGTTCATCTGTGACAACTCTGTCCTGCACTTCACACTGCACAAAACATACTGCAGAACTCCTTGCAGATGCAACAGCCTGAGAAAACACCCCTTGCTCCCCTCAGCTGTGGATGGGGACCCACCTAAATTCTGGGGCTCCCGAAGGGCTCCGTCACCAGTGTGTGAGTCGGCAGGGCATGAGGAGCAACAGGGGCTCCCGCACCTCCCTTGAGGGGTGTGTGAGGAGGGGAACCTGAGCTGCTCCGTGTGCATGGGCACAGGCGGGATCAGAACTCCTTGGGGTGATGGAAGGGAGTACAGGACTCTGTAGGTGCACATGATCATGTCCTAAGTTGTCTAGTATCGTGGTCTACCTGTTGTGCTGCTAACACTGAGCCTGGTAGTCCACTCAGTGCTTTCTAATAACATGTAATAAAAAAGTAGAATCCTTATTTGATATAAAACTACGAGAATTGAACAATTCTTCCATGCTGCAATCAATGCTAAAGTGGCCTTTTCACCAGATACTGCAGAGGACACTCCGAAGGTCAGAACAAGGATATTGAGGTTTTTTTACTTCCCTACCATCCCTAAACAAACTTATTTTCTTTCATCACTGGTTCCTGCAACTCAGCCCATTCTCAATCCTTTTTCTAATTTGACTTTTTTTTTCCTAAGTCCTGTTTGTTGGTTTTCAAGACTTTTAGCACAGTCCAAACTCTCTCTTTTTTTTTTTAAGATGGAATGAAAGAGATGTGAGAGAAATTAGCTATGGAAAATAAAGCCGAGGTAAAAATGCTACATTATATTATATTATATT
>NW_009702814.1:0-12598 GCF_000703405.1 Apaloderma vittatum
TTTGGTTACATATTGTAACCCAAGACACTTTGGTTTTTCTAAACAATGATGTTGAATAAAAAGCTCTGTCTGAGTGTATCCCTTAGAATTTCCGGATCAATGTGGATAGTATATGCATTGCTGGTGTTTCAGGGTTCATAAGACTCATTTGCAACGAGCTTTTTTGATGTTATTCTGGTCTTCTTTAACCCCAAGTAAATCAAAAACTTAAAAGCTGGATCTGCAGCAAATCATGTGAACCTTGTACATTAACCTGGAGGGGGCTTAGAGGTGTGGGTACATCACTCAGTATTTTTTCAGCAGTTACTCAGTTGGGATTCAGGGAAAACCTGTGTCACCTAAACGTCAGCTCAAAGGCTACCATCAACTGGTTTGCAGGTACTTGATGGCAAGCCATCCACTTACACTGAAAAGTTCCTGACTGGGATCTTTATTTTACACTCAAAATAACTTATACAAACCTTTTGGGAGACTCTTCAGGATCTGTCCTAGCTTGAGCCTGGTGGCTCCTTTAGGCACTCCTCCTAGACTCTGCTCTTTATGGTTCATTCTTACTGCCTGCAAGGTGTTTTGCAAGAGATTTTGGCTACATATTTAAGATAATAATTTAAAAAGTGTATTTTAGATAATAATAAAGATAATAAAGATAATAATTTAAAAGTGTATTTTAATGCTGGTGAAGCATTGTAATGGTTGCTGAGGGAGGTGGCGGAGTCACCATCTCTGGATGTGTTTGAAAACCAGCTGGATGTGGCACTTTAGGAGAGGGTTTAGTGTTAGGGTGGTGTAGGGCTGTAGGTTGGACTTGATGATCTTAAGGTCCTTTCCAACCTTTATGATTCTATGATTCTGACGTAAAGTTCTACATTACTTAAATACTTGATAAGAATAAAGTATCCAACTACCCTTAGAAATCCTATTATATGCCTAGATATATCTTTAAGGTACAGCATCTAAGGGTTTCCACTCCTACTGTCTTCAGCGTCATAGAATGGTTTGGATTGCAAGAGACCTTAAAGATCATCTCTCCAACTCCCCTGCCATGGGCAGGGACACCTCCCACTAGAGCAGGTTCCTCAAAGCCCCGTCCAGCCTGGCCTTGAACACTTCCAGGAAGGGGTCACCCACAGCTTCTCTGGGCAAACTGTGCCAGTGTCTCACCTCCCTCACAGTAAAGAATTTCTTCCTAATATCTAGTTGGAAACTGTTACCCCTTGTAGGCCCCTTTAAGTACTGGACAGCCACTGTAAGTTCCCCTTGGAATCTTCTCGTCTTCAGGCTGAACAGCCCCAACTCTCTCCTCATAGGGGAGGTGCTCCAGCCCCTGATCATCTTCGTGGCCTCCTCTGGACTTGCTCCACCAGGTCTTTTTTATGCTGGATGCCCCAGAGCTGAACACGGTACTGCAGGTAGGGTCCCACAAGAGCAGAGGAGAGGGGAAGAATGACTTACCTGAACCTGTTGGCCACGCTTCTTTTGATGCAGCCCAGGATGTGATTGGCTTTCTGGGCTACAAGTCCACACTGACGGCTCATATTCAGGTTTTCATCCACCAACATCCCCAAGTCCTCTGCAGGGCTGCTCTCAGTCACCTCATGGCCCAGCCTGTATCTGTGCAAGGGATTGCCCTGACCCAGATGCAGGACCTATATTTAAAGACAAACAGACATTCTTCAATGCAAGATGCCAGAATAGATATTGTTAGTCAGAGGTTTAGAAGCCTACATCAGTAAGGAGATAGAAAGGTCATATATGCGGCCATTTTTGCAAATAAAGGAAGGAACAAGCTGATTCTCATCCATTTGCCAGAACAGTTTATTTTTATTTGTACTTTCTGTTCATACTGCTGTGACGCTGAGTGGTGACAAAATATTTAATTGAAGGCAGTATAGCAACTTTTCAAAGCACTTCCTGCTTATTATGAGTTTACAGTAAGTTGTATTTGCTGAAGTATTTTTAAAATGAGGTAATTACAGGAGAAGGAATTGTTTTTGAAGAGGCTGGAGGACGACATCAAACTTCGAATACATTACAACTTTGCAGGATTTCACAGAATTGTAGAACACATTGAAAAGTCTAGGTTGGAAAGGAACTCTGGAGATCTTGCACAATGTGCTGTTAAAAGCAGTAGTCCTGTCAAGCAATCTTGAATATTTCCAGTGAGGGACATTCTATCTTTTCCCTGCGTAACCTATTCCAATGTTTACTTGTTCTCATGATGAAGGTTTTTTTTATATTCAGGTGGCATTTCCTCTGAAGCAATTTCTGCATGATGCCTCGGTCTTCTGTATAACTACTTAGAGGGCTTAGCCTTGTCTATGGAATTTTCTTACAGATGCTGTATACTTCTCTCTTTTTCTTTCCTATTTTTAAGCTATAAATCTTAACATATCACAGACTGTGACTGCAGCACAACTTTAGGTGGAAATATATTTTCAAAAATCTGTGTCAGTTTCCAGGTTGAAGTATCATTCTGGCGTATGTAAGCACGCATGCTAAGTCAATATCTGAAATACATGCACTTTGCACAGTGTTTTGGGATCTGTAAACCTCAACAGCACTGAAGAAAGAAAGCTGGCCCTTAAATGACTTATGAAAGTAGAAGAAAAAGCTCAGATTAAAAATACCGCGATGAATCTAATCACACTTCTTCTAGATCAAAGAGACAGCTGATCCATTACTCTATTCCTGATAATGATCATTAAAGGACACTTGGGGAAAAGTGTAAGACCAAGGCAGGTATTCAAAGCCACCTTCCAAGACATCAATGCTTTCAGCTGCCAAGAAGTGCGTTACTGATTTAGACCCTCAGAGTTCACTAGATAATTAACAAAATGGAATTCTAAATGGACATTCCACAAGGTTGGATCTGCACCTTCTATCAGGTACTCCAATTCCTGGTGCCAGGCACACAGTAAAGCTTCACACTTCCTAAGAGTTTGGGAGGTTCACTACTCTATGGAGAGAATTCTTAATTTTTTACCTCAGTTCTGCTGTCCATACACATTGGACATGTTTATGCTTTTTGCTGTTTCCTTATTTTCAGAATCCCACCTGTTAAAAGCAATATCCTCAGCAAAGGATCCATTTACTACAGGCTTGAAGTCAGGACACTTTTAGGAAGAGAGGTGTTTATAAGCAGCAGGCTGGACAGTGGGAGTGTGTGATACAGATAGCTCCAGCAGCAGCTGTGGAGTGTTTACTGCTGATGCGTGTGACAGCAGAAAGTCTGAGGCATCAGAGCAAGTCAGGGTCAGCTGAGCGTACAAAAGGTTGCACAATAACCCTGTGATCCCTGAGCTGTTTAAGTTTCAACAGCTGGAAAGAGACATAGGTCGATTTAGCGTCTCAGTAACAACTTAATATGTGTGTAACCTGAACATACAATAAATGGTACCAGAAAGCTGAACCAACTGGTATATCTTCCTTGTCCAAACTGCAGATTTCTCAATCTTGTGGTATAAGGTTACATTTGTTTGGAGTCCTGACATACTTGTATGAGGGAAGGGGATAAAAGAGTGGAGGGCAAGGCCCTGTCTGCAACGAAAGCCCATAGATCACGCTGCAAGAGACACAGATCTGCCAAGCAGCTGGGCTCAGCAAAGAAAGTCCCATTGTAGAGCAGAGGCAATAGCAATAACCTAGAGAGGTGGAGAGACATAACTGCTTCTCAGTGGATGAATAATCATCATGTAAGACCAAGCTGGAATAAATTTCAGAGAGCAAACCAGGCAAGTGTGACTTCAATGCTCCTCCATTCTTCTGCTTTCCTGCATTGTTACTTGTGAAGATAAAGTCTACAATAAGCTATTGACCTTTGTTTTTAAAATTAACAAGTCATCCTTATTTATTTATGAACTTTCTTTCAAATAAGGAAAGCATTTTAACTTTTGTCTAGGCTTGAGGGCAACCACGTTAAAGTTAACCAACTAAAGAAATCACAAAGATATGTATTGAAGTGCTGTGCCTATATGAGATGTGCTGCTGTGCCTTTCTCTACAGTTTTAAGTGTGGGGAACACAGCCACTGTTGCAATAGGAGTACTCCAGATGTTCTCTGTGTATTATTGTTTGATTCTCTTCGATAACATGACCCACCAGAAGAGCATGAGTACACACAAAGATCTAAAAAAGGGAAAAAGACCTGTCTTACTATGTCTTCAAAGGGTTTTTAATGTAATTTTAAACTACCAAAGAATTTCAGATTAGGCAGCTGTTTGTACATCTAAGTACCAAGTACTGCTATGAAAGTGGAGAAGAAAACATCTTGACTATGCTGCCAAAGTATTGGTCTCTGGTTTAAATACAAACTCACATGTCACTTTAGTGCACTGTCCAGGACTGTACTGGAATGTTTTGTTTGACAGCTCTTCAGAAAAAGCTTTCCAGAGGGGAACAAGAGAACTGAATGCTCCATCTCCGATAGACTGTAAGCTGAGCAGCTGGAGCACATGGGGGCCCTGCGACCCGTGCATCTATCAAAGGGTAAGCCGTAGTTGGAAGTCTTTGTTCCAAAGCCACAACCAAAGGGACATTATCTGTCTGACTTTTGGCTATGGGAAAATATCAGATTGCAACTCTTAATATTGTATGTTTGTGATTTGATGAAATCTATAATCATTTCAGATCTGAAGCTCTACGAGCAAGAGACTACATATATGTGTACAAAATTGGTCAAGCAGTCTCATTCAAAAGGTTTTGTGGATTGAAATGATCAATTTTGATCATGTGGATGTTCCTGTTAAGAAGATTACTTTTATGCATTTTCCCTTTTTAAATAAAAAGCAATGTTTTTCAAAAGCAAATTATTTCTTTCCTCAGGGCAGTTCTTCTTATAAGACTTTAAAAAAAGAAGGACTTGAAAGTGTACAAAATATATGTGATTAATTTCCTCCATGGATTGAAAACAATGAAAATAGTAGAATAAATGACATAGTGAAAAACCATAGAACGGTTTGGTTTGTAAAGGACCTTAAAAAATTATCTAATTACAACCCCGTACCATGGGCAGGGACACCTTCCACTAGACCAACGTGTTCAAAGCCTCATTCAACCTGACCTTGAATATTTCCAGGAATGAGACATCCGCAGTCTCTCTGGGCAACTTGCTCCACTTCCTAACACCTCCAGCTTTTTTGTAGGTCCCTTTAGGCACTGGAAGGCTGCTATAAGGTCTACCCAGAGCCTTCTCTACATTTGCATCTCTACATACTTGCTAAGACATTATTGTTAATTCAGTGTTGCTGTACACATTTTTTACACCCTGAGTTGAGCCTATAGGTATTCAATGAAAAATTTTACCAAAGATTCTTCATTCTGAAAAGTGTTATTTATCCTTCAAGTTTCGCTCTAGAAGTATTGAAAGATTCGGACAGTTTGGTGGAACACCATGCCTGGCGACCTTAGGAGATACACAGAGCTGTAAAACCAGCCAAGTCTGTCCTGAAGAACCAGAACAAGACTGTGGTACTGACTTTCAGTGTAATTCTGGTAGGTTTTGGTTTTGTGCCGTAGTGAGTTATTCGGTAAGTCAGGAAACCATGTTTATTTGTCCTTTGAAGAAGTTAAATCAGCTTCCACTGAAGAGAAAATACATACAGAAAATGAGAGATATGCTTCAGTGCTTTTCTAGTTGGGAATGATTTCTTGTGTCAGTGCCTTATGGCCAGGGCTTAAAGAGAGTCCCCAGTGTGTAGACAGGTGGGTTACAAAGCCACAACACTAAAACTATGGCATGAACAATGCTTGAGTGTACATTCCTCTCGTCTCCCATAGAGATCATAGAATGGCTTAGGGTGGAAGGGACCTTAGAGATCATTTATTCCAACCTCCCTGTCATGGGCAGGGACGCCACCTCTCAACTAAATCAAGCAACACATGGGGACCAAAAGGCGATTGAACCTGCGACCTTGGTGTTAACAGCACCATGCTTAACCAACTGAGCTAACCTGCTCCTGTAACTTCTACTCCATGGTTAAAATTTGACCATACTATGAGTCTCCCTTCTTCTAGCATAACTGCTCCACCTGCTACACAATCACTATGTTTTATGAAAGATCACTGGAAAAAGCTAGGAGTGAAGAGACTTTAAAGAAATGCATAGGAAGTTTTGCTGACCAAAGCAGTCTGATGCTAGGTGGAGCCCAGAATGCCTGTAGATCCAAAGTAAGGTGTAAAATTGTAAGATGACACATGCATTGCATATGAATGAATGTAATGTTCAAGATGCATCGTAAATCAAAATACAATTGGAAATCTGATAGTAATAAAACTAGGCAAAACAACAACAACAAAAAAAAAGATAGCAAGTGAATTTCAAGTCCCAAGCCATTATCAGTATTGCCTTTACCTCAAATATTGTGAAGTGCTAGTGGAGAAAGGAAAAATCAGAAAACTACCACTTCATAGTCATTAATTGGCACTTATGGGTGAGGAAGTTGGTAACAACAAGCATTATTTTATTATGCTACTGCTGAATTCTCCCAAAATCTTTAAATCCTCTAGAAAAAAAAAAATTACTCTTTGTAAAACCTTTGTTAACTAATCTCAGGAAAATTACTGCTTCATGGTTACTTTAGAACACAAATAAACAGTGTTTTGGACACTACAGTATCCAAATACTATGCCTCAAATAGCAAAAACTTAATTTATAAATAATTTTTGTTTATATTGAATTAATATTTTCCCATATTAACACAAATTTAATTTAAAAAACAATAATCAAAGATGAATATAGAAACAATCACAGGAGTAACAACTTTCTGCAAATGACAGCAGTTCTTCTAACACTTTCTTAGCAATCCAAGTAAACTCGTAAGTAAATGTAGAATCATAGAATCATAGAATAGTTTATGTTGGAAGAGACCTTAAAGATCATCTAGTTCCAGCCTGCTAGCATGGGCAAGGACAGCTCACACTAGACCAGGTTGCTGTGGGCCCCAGAGCTGATCACAGTACTTCAGGTGAGGTCTCACTAGAGCAAAGCAGAGGGGTAGAATCACCTCCCTTGACCTGCTGGCCATGCTTCTTTTGATGCAGCCCAGGACAAGATTGGCGTTCTAGGCTGTGAGTGCACACTGCTGGCTCGTGTTCAGTTTTTCATCCACCAGTACCTCTGGGTCCTTCTCTGCAGGGCAGCTCTCAATCCACTCATCCCCCAGCCTGTATCTGTGTTTGGGATTGCCCCGACCCAGGTGCAGGATCTCACACTTGGCTTTGCTGAACTTCATGAGGTTGGCCTGGGCCCGCCTCTCAAGTCTGTCCAGGTCCCTCTGGATGCCATCCCTTCCTTCCAGCGTGTTGACTGCACTACACAGCTTGGTGTGTTCAGCAGACTTGCTGAGTATGCACTCAGTGTGGGATGGATTTTTTTCATCTGAAGGAAGCAGCATGTAGGACTTGAATTCCTTGTGTCAATACTAGAATTTCACAAAGGGGAAGATCTCAACAAGGAGTATTGGGGGTGTCATTTAAAGTCTGTCTTGGAAAAAAAACCAAAACATGAATTTAATGCTTTATTGTTTGATTAGGTAGATGCATAAAGCGACGACTTGTCTGTAATGCAGATAATGACTGTGGAGACTTTTCTGATGAAGATAACTGTGAATCCGACCCACGATCACCATGCCGTAACCATGATATTGATGTGTCTGAAGTTGGCAGGACCGCCGGGCAAGGGTACGTAATGAAGGAAGAAGAGGTATTGGGCTTTGTAAGAAGTCTAGGAGTGTCTCCAAAGCCAGGTGAAAAAACTGGGGCACAGTGACATTCCCAACAATGGAATCTGAGTCATGTTTGCAAGTGTATTCAAAAATGCTATGTAGCTTTTTGGAAGAACATCTAACTACTGCTTTATTTGGTATACCTGGGTAGGATAAAATATTTATATAGCCAGTGTTAATCAATCATTGTGCTAATGCACATAATCATACACAGAATTCACGTGAATATACTAACAATACTTATTATTTATGTAAAGTGTATAGATAGCTATGTTTCGAGAGATAATTCATAATGAATCAGTCATTCCCAATTACTTTACTATCATACATGTCTAAAGGGGAGAAAATATATCTTGACTATTTATACAATGGGATGCCTTACTGTAACAACACTGCCTGCAGCTTTCCCCAGTATTGTATTCTCCACTTCCCAGGTCTTCATTGTTTAGAGGTGTTTTCCTCATTAATCAAAGTCTGAGATTAATCCTTCTGTTCTCACACCCTGCTGGATTTCTTTCTTTTCAAACAAACAAACAAACAAAAAGATTGTGGCTTACTGCTTATCTACAAACGGAATTAGAAGGAAGTTTTGTGAACTTAACAAATGGAACTAAAATTATACTACAGCACCACCTTGTGTTTAAATGAAAAGAATGCATCCTTTTCATTTATTACTGCACAAGAGCAAACATGCTGTCCTTTTAGCATGGGAAAGACAAGCACTTAGGCATTTTTAGTAGCTTCTTGATTACTTCTATTATAATCCATTACTAAAATCTTCCATGATAAAATGTTATATAAATATGCAGTAGTGACGCTGGTGACTGATGAATTAATAACCACTTTCTAGACTCAGACAGTTATATGGACACGTATCAGATGTAAATATTGGAGATACCGAGAAGGTTCAGAACTATGAAACAGACATAGAAAGGCAAAAAACTGATATAGAATCCTGTAAGGAACAGTTACATGTGCATAGAGCACAGCCAATGTTCTAGCTTCTCTGGACTTGCAAGTTGTTTGGATTTCCTCTCCTCCGCTCCTGAGAAATCTACTACCTCCACCAGATCACACTCTGGGAGAAAAGGCAATGCCAGGAGCAGCTGTATATTCTTTGTACATATTGGATGGATCCTGTACATACTTGATACCAAAGTTCCTATCAGCAACAAACTGATATAAACTGTGAAAAAAACAGGTTAAAAGTAGCTGTTGAGATGTCCCTTTTAAACCTATAAGGAATGCTTCCTCATAAATACATTGGTGTCATGGAGGCACCCACAAAACAGACAGGGCAGCTACTCAGAATTAAGACTTATTTCAATCAGAAAACTACCTAACGTTCTGACAGACGAAAGTATATTACAAGTTCGGATGCCAGTTGTGAATATAATACTACACAACTTGATTCAAGAATTCACAAATATTCCTTTCAGAAAGATGAGCCAAAATGTACACACACTCACAAGAGGGAAAATCCTCTCACTCAAGGGTACTCAGAAGAGGGGAATCGCTTACCCTCAGGAGGGCAAGGGTTCACTTACAGGTATATCCAGAAGTGTCACTCACCAAAGTGAGGTCAGGGCTCACTCAGTCCCAGGAAGCGTCCTTGGGTGGCATCCAAATCCAAAGGGAGAGTCCTTGACTGCAGACCTGGTGTTCTGATGAGGGCTGACTCCCATCGGCTCTGGAAGCTGACCTGTGGGCACAGCACTCTGGCTGTAAAACGTGACCCATTATCACTCTGAATGCACTCAGGAGTCGGTAAAATACTTAAACCACTTTCTCAGAACTTAAACCATCTGATCTCCCGTGGCTGTGCTAGCAGTTGTAGCCACAGTTAGTCCTGACATCACCTCTACTCCTACCAAAATGTATGTCTTCCCTGCTATGGTTTTAAAGGAGCAGTATAACCAGGTGTATTGTGTCCCCTCCAAAGTGAAGGCAAGCTGGGATTTGTCCTCCTCCCCTAGGGGAATCACAAAAAAAAAAAAAAAAAATCTCAAGTGGGCAGCTGCCTGTTTTGCGATTGCTATTGAGGTCATGCTTGCAACAGCAGCTGTGAGAAACAGGGTATTACTATTCAATTTTATATAATCAATTGATTAACACCATGGACCATTAGGATTACAAACTAGCCAGACTGGAGAATTATTGGGGGAATAGGTGCAGCTTACTATCTGTCTCTTCTCCTGGTAGTCAATCATGTAATGCCTGGTTCAGCCAAGACTGGCAGAGGGTATAGAGAAACACAGGTCACTGTAGATTGCAATCCTGCAGGAACTAGCTGCAACCTGCAAGAACTCATGCAACCAACTTCCACCCCGTGGCTGTCAAAACTCCACGTGCATCCACTGGGCAAATGTCACCACCTGCCTGCTAAGACATCAAACCCCAATATATTTTGCTGCGGAGACTAGCTTCAGGGCAGGTAAGACTGCGCTGAGGAAGGGATCTAAAGCGAAAAAGGCCGACAAAAAGCTCTTTTGGGGGCATTTTTCAAGCCAGGCACAGCAGCTTGCCTGTGCCGGGGCAGCAGCTGGCGGCCGGGCAGCCGAGCCAGCGCGGGCCGAGCCACCACCAGCCGCGGGTGACCCAACCGAGGCGTTAGCGCTGTTAAGCTAATGACTGTGTGCCTTAACCTTAACGACGTTAACCAGCTGTTAATCGCCCCCTCGGGGCATACGAAGCCTTGGGGAGGGGAGCACCTAGTCGCTGCCCACGGAACACAAGGCAATAAACGGTAAGTCGGCGTTAACAGCGGAATGCTTAAACGTGCTGTAAATAAACCCGTGCGTAGCTTTGAGGGGTCTTTTGATTGCAGAACCGATTATGGTTGCAGGCCGTTAGAAAAACTGCGGGCACCCAGAGAGAGGGCCCAGGCCCAGCCCCAGTGGAGGCGACACCTGTGTCAGATGCGACCAGGGGAACGATCTGCTCAGCCTGGTGGCTGAGCTGAAGGATGAAGTAGAAAGGCTGAGGAGTATCAGGGAGTCTGAGAGAGAGAGAGATTGGTGGAACCACTTCCTGAGTTGTAAGCAGCAAGATCCGCAAGGAGCAGAAAATCCCCTCCCCTCTGGCCATCAGGCTGAAGGAGGGGACCTAAAGGATGGGGAGGAGTGGAAGCAGGTGCCTGCCAGGAGAGGAAGGAAAATCCCTGCCCGACCTCCCTTACTTGCCCCATTGCCCTTGTGAAACAGGTATGAGGCTCTAGACAATGAGAGCCAGGCAAAGGAAGAGACAGGTGAAGGTTCATCCATAGGGCTGTCAAGGGTCAGCCACACACATTAGGACTTCTTTATCCAAGCCAAAAAGGAGAGTAATTGTGAGAGACTGTCTTCTGAGGGGAACAGAGGGCCCTATCTGCCACCTGGACCCAACTCACAGGGAGGTCTGCTGCCTCCCTGGGGCCTGGTTTAAGGATATTATTAAAGAGCTTCCAGGTCTGGTTAAACCCTCTGATTATTACCCATTTCTGATTATGCAGATCAGTAATGATGAGATAGCAGAGAGATGGGCAGGAGCAATCAAAAGGGACTTTAGGACGCTGGGACAGATGCTTGAAGGATCAGGTGCACAGGTTGTGTTTGCCTCCATTCCTTCAATTATGAGGAAAAATAGTGGAAGGTTCAACAAAGTGCAGCCCATTAATACTTGGCTAAAAGGGTGGTGCCAATGGTCTAGCTTTGGGTTTTTTAACCACAGGGAGATCTGCACGGCACAGGGTCTACTAAAACCAGATGGGGTTCAAATGACACAAAGGGGAAAAAGGATCCTCAGTCATGAGCTGGCGAGACTCATAGAACTTTCTTTAAACTAGATATGAAGCGGGGAGGGGTTACAACCAGATCAAATGGAAATGACCCTGGGATACACATTGTGACATCAGAAGAGGAATCACTAGCACAGATGAGTACAATTGTACATTATTGGGGGCTCCAGGTACCTTATCAGAGGCCCAACTCAAATGCCTTTATATGAATGCCCACAGCTAGGGCAATGAACAAGAAGAGCTGGAGGTCCTTGTGAGTCTGCAGCACTGTGACTTGATGGGCATCACAGAGACGTGGTGGAATGACTCATGCAAGTGGTGTGTTGGACTAGAACGGTATAAACTGTTCACGAAGGACAGGTAGGGGAAACGAGAAGGGGGTGTTTCCCTCTATGTCAATGAATGGCTAGAATGCGTGGAGATCAGGGTGAAAGGAAGGGTGGGAGACTTTAGAGTGGGGGTGTGATACAGACCACCCAATCAGGAGGACCAAGTGGATGAGGCCCTTCATAAGCAGATAGGAGTTGCTGCTCATTCACAAGCCCTAGTCCTCACGGGGTATTTTAATCACCCCGACATCAGCTGGAAAAACAACACAGCAAGGAGCAAGCAATCCAGGAGATTCCTAGAATGGATTGATGATAACTTCCTTATCCAAGTGACAGAGGAACAAATGAGGAGAGGTGTCGTGTTAGACTTCGTTCTTGTCAATAGGGAAGGGCTGGTGGGTAGTGTTAAACTTGTGGGTAGCCTTGGCTGAAGTGATCATGAGACAGTGGAGTTTGAGATCCTAAGGGCAGCTAAGAGTGGGAAGCTCAGCAAGCTTGATACCCTTGACTTCAGAAGAGCTGACTTTGCCTCTTCAGGAACCTCCTCAGTAGTGTGCCATAGGATAAAGCCCTGGAGGGACTGGGAGCCCAAGAAAGCTGATTGACATTCAAGGATCACCTCATCCAAGCTCAAAGGCATTGCATCCCTAGAAGGAAGAAATCAGGCAAAAAAACCAGGTGACCTATACGGATAAAAAAAGAACTCCTGGCTAAAATCAAATACAAAAAGGGACCACACAAAGCGTGGAAGCAGGGACTGGTAACCTGGGATGA
>NW_009702815.1:0-8274 GCF_000703405.1 Apaloderma vittatum
CCATGATTTTACCTGGCACAGAGGTAAGGCCCCATCTTTTGGATACTGAAAACCCTTTGAAACTGTTTATCCAGCGTGAGTGCCCAAATAACAAACAAAAAAAATGTGCTACAAAATAGCTCAGCTCTTAGTTGAACACCCTTCCACTCCCCTCCCCTTCCCCTCTATTCCTCTTCAGTTTTTTTGTTTACAAACTGCCTAGCCCACCAGTGCCCCAGTTTCTTGCCCAGAACCTACAAATTCTTTCACAGTTTGTGTAAGAAAAGCTGCTGTGACAGGTATTTTCCTGTATTCTGATGCTTGTCAAAGACGCAGTTACAGCTTCTCCAAGACCTGTTGCAATACCCACAACCCAAGGAGCAAAACACCCAGGTGAAGGCAGGCTGCAACCCCGCGTCCCAGCACGCAGTACCATACAGGCACAGCCAAGCTCAACTTCCAGAAGCACTGCAGTGCCCACAGCCTGGACCATCTTCCCTGTTTTTCAAGAGGGCTAAATAATCTGTTATGGAGACGTCACTTTCTAAAACCGCTCTGCACACACACACTACTGTTTCATTGGAATACTGTGTCCAGTTCCGGGCCTCTCAGCTCAAGAGACACAGGGAACTGCTTGAGAGAGTCCAGCACAGCCACAGAGATGCTGAAGGGAGTGGAGCATCTCCCTTATGAGGAAAGGCTGAAGGAGCTGGGGCTCTTCAGTCTGGAGAAGAGGAGGCTGAGGGGTGACCTCATTAATGTTTCTAAGTAAAGGGTGCGTGTCAGGAGGATGGAGCCAGGCTCTTTTCAGCGACGTCCAATGACAGAACAAGGAGCAACGGATACATGCCGGAACATAGGAGGTTCCACAAAAACATTAGAAAAAACTTTTTCCCTGTGAGGGTGACAGAGTCCTGGCACAGGCTGCCCAGGGAGGTTGTGGAGTCTCCTTCTTTGGAGACATTCAAAACCCACCTGGATGCCTTCCTGTGTGACCTACTGTAGGTGATCCTGCTCTGGCAGGGGGGTTGGACTAGATGATCTTTCGAGGTCCCTTCCAACCCCTAATTTCTGTGATTCTGTGATTTTAGATCCAGGCCTGGTGGGTGGGAAACCTCATCAGTCCACTTTGCTCCTGAGAGCTTACAGCTGCAACCCTGCGCAGGGAAGAGCTCTCAAGGCAGGCAGGAACGTGCCCTCCCTCCTCTTGTGGAGCACGCAGATTTCCAGAGCATGGGACAAGGCACCTGACAAGGCACAAAGAGCAGGTTTGCAAGTTGAAGGAGAGGTGGGCTGAGGGCTCTGAGGACAGCGAGTGCTGTGTCTACATCTCCCCAGCCCGGCTGTTAGTGCACTGCTGCCAGCAGATCCCATCCAGGGAGCCTGAGGCAGCAAGACCCAAAGGGGACTGAGCCTTGAGGAAAGCAGAAACGTGGTGGCGCCTGTGCTGGCTCTGCTGACAAAGGCTTCAGCCCAGCCTGCTCCCCAGGGTGCCTCCTCCATGCCTTCCCGCTCACTCATGTAGGCAGTTAGTTCATATCCTCGTTCCTTGCCCTGGCCTGACACACATCAGCAATTAGCACAGAACCGGAGATGGGCTTAACAGGGAGCACTAAGCACAGGCTGGGCTGCCTGCGTGGCTGTGAGGAAACCATTTGCTGAAAGGGGACTGCTTGTGCAGACTGCTGCAATTGCAGGGAATGAAGGAACACATATTGATCGAGATAAATGGCCTCGATAGATTGTGTTTCTCCGCCTTCAGCAGCTAGGGATGAAATCTAGGATAATACATGTTTCTTGACCTAACATATGCTGAATTGTCTGACCTCACCATTTCAGTTTCTTGGGCTGGTTACCTGCACCACTGCTTTGCAAGGAAGTTAGGGAGGTCACTTGCCTGCACTCTGCTCAGCATCTCCATCTAGTTGATTAGACACTTCCTAAGTAGGATGTGGGTGCTCACAGTCTTGGAAAAGCAACCTATACAGAGTAGTTGTTCTATAATTCCAATTTATGTCAAAAGACACCTTGCTACCATTAAATACGAAAAATACGACTGCCAGTGCAATGCTTCTACAGTCAGATCTCACTTAAAATTCCTGATCAAACGTTTAACTGTGGCATGAACCCACTGCCAGTTTGCATTATCCTTCTGGAGGCTAACTCTCTTGTTACTGGACAACCGCAGTCAGTACTTCCTTCAGAATCTTTTGTTTAGTCCTGAAAAATAACTTATCTGGAAAGGAGTGGGCAATATGTTCAAGAGAAAAAGGGAATCTATTGATTTCATTAAGAGCTCACCTGCAGACAAAAGATTTTCCTCATAAACTTCCTCAGTATAGACAAGGCCAGAAGTTCAAATTTTCCCATCCACTCCTTCCCACAAACACATTTTAAAGAAAATACAAGCACAGCCTATGGGGTGTGTGAGGGTTTGGACTTGTAAACTTACAGCTGAAGAAAATGGCCCTTCATGTGTCACTGGAGCCACTTACCTGACCACAGTTGGATTTAAGTTCTCTCAGTGACAGGACTGTTCCCCTCCAAGGCAAAATCACAAGTGGCTGCACTGCAGAAATCAGCACTGTGTATAAAGCATGGGGAAAAGCGTGTGCTGTATCTATATCGGGAGTTAAAAATAAAATAACTTTCTAAGCTTGGTGTCTTGTGGAAGGATTTAGTCACTCTGGTTTCCCAAAGAGAAGGCAGAATAGTAATGAGGTGGCACACTGGGCTTCCACTTGTTTGCTGGTAAGCCAATTGCCTTTGAAAGGATTGCAGGGTGTGTTCAAAGAGGGATTTAGTGGGGGCTTTGGGGAAGGCGCTAGAGGAGGTTAGGGAGGACAGCTAATTTTCAGGCCCCTAATGACACTATTTACAGTAAAGTGGGTTGAAAAAGAAATAAGAGTGATTCATGTAATTTTGTTTTCTCAGATTAAACTTACTCAACTCTGACCTCAAACTGACTGGTCAGCTCTGAGATTCTATTTCCCTAAGCTAGTACATACTTGACTTGACTTTTTTAATATTAAAATTTTCTTTGTAACAAAAGACAAGAGCAATTTGAGCAGATGAAAGCCCAGTAGTGTGCAGCTCTAGCTGTACCTCTATCTCTACCTCTGGCTTGTATTTTTCTACTCCTGTGTTTATTTTATTAGGCCAGACAGGCACTTTCTCTTTTCTGCATGCCTGGGTAATGCAATCCCCAGTGGTGTTACGCTGTCAGGAAGTATCACCCCCCAGGACCCAATGGAGTGTGGCTGTTGAGGAAGGACCTCTGAGAGACTGTAACTACAGCACAGGCAGGAGCCGAAGCCATTAGCGATCACTATCAGCTAGAGGAGAGGAATGAGGAGAGGGGGAGTATAAGGCTGTTACACAGGGAGCTCTGTCAATGGTAAGAGCCTGAAATAAAATGGAAAGGCAAATCCCAGAGGAGCAGAGGAGAGCTACAAAGGTTTCTGGGAGTTTGTAGACTATAAAACTCTAGCTGACCTCAGACTCAGGGGAACTAGAAAAAAAAAAACTGTCTAGAAGCCAGTGCCTCGAAATTAGCTGTTAGGATGTAACAACTCTAACGTGAAACAACAAAGGACTGGGGAAAAAAACAACCAGAAGCAGAGCAGTGTAGAAGAGCCTGTATATTGTGCTTAAGCTTCATGGTGCAGCTACTGTCAAGACACAGTTCAGCAGCTACTTCAAAAGACTCCTAGAACTGTTTAAGGTGCTTCAATTTTTTAACTTGCTCTGCTTGGAATTTTAGGTTGTCAATATCATACACCCAAATATATGGGTCTTGGGTAAAGGAAAATGGTAACTAGGAAACAGAAGTCTGAAATTCCATCTTGGACTAAGAATAAACATTTCTGTCACAAACAGATGGATCACAGCTCATGTTCAAAACATGAAAAAAAGATGTTCAGGGAAAAATAAATTAGTGGAGAAGTGTGAAGCAGTAAATTGGCAGGATTTCTCTCATTGAGACCAGCACTCTCTTTAACAGGAGCACAACCAAATAGTCCACGAGCATTGAGCAGGAAGTATTACATGTACTAATCAAGATAAAAGATACCCTGATACTAGGGGGGGGCAGCATGAGCAAAGAAGTTTGCTTCAAAAGATCCTTCTTTCTAAATACTTGTTTCAATTGCGTTAGTTTAGTGGTTGCTTCAGGTTACTTCTAATTAGGTCACTCTCTCAAGTATTCTTCTGATAGCTGTGGGTCTTTGATTTGTGGTTGTTTTGTTTACTGTCTGAATTAAAGCGTATTTTTAAAATTCAGAGTGTATTTTCCCTCACTTCTCTTATCAGACATACCAGGCTTTTGATGCTAAATAATGTACACCTAATGTCTTGTCTTTTTTATTTCAGCGAATAAGGAGCACCTGCCTCCTAGTCTGCAGAAGCTAATGCCTCCTATATTGCAGTAGCAGCAGAGAGAAAAATCCATTTTTTCTCTTCTACTTTGAAGCAATGGTGGCAAAGACAATACATTATTGCTAAGGATCTTCAGAACTGATAATTCTGTAGCATTTTTAGCAGAATGGCTCTGGTTCCACAAACTGCCTCCTTTAGACCACTTGAAAACCTTACGCTACAGGCTCAGTACAAAGCAAAACAACCTCTCCAGGCTTTTCCCCTAGGACCCAGCAGAGGCTGGATTTCCATGGTGATTTGCTTTAAGGCAAGTCTGTATTGAGCATATCAAATCACATTAATTATCATAGCCACATCCTATCCTCTACAGCTTTTAGTGTCTCCATTCCCCCACAGCCACTTTTTATAAAATGCAACTAAGTCCCAGCCATGGCTTTTAGAGAAAAACGAAACAGGACATTAAAAAAAGATATCGCAGCTTTCCCATGTGATTTCACTCTCTACATTTCACAATTACTATCTGAGAAGCTAAAAAAGCAATCAGTGAGTGAAGAACGCTACCCGGAGGTAAGCAGCTGCCGCTCAGCAGAGCTGCCAGATCAGAAGCTGATTTGCTACCGGGCTTTGTTTCCCCTTTCTCAGTAATTTCTTGCTACTGGGGTAAAAAGGGTGGCCTGTGCGTGACTTGGAGGAAACTAGTTGGGGCTGGGCAGGAGGGAAAGTACATCACCTCGAAACAGAAGGTGAAGTTTTGCACCGCTGCCATAAGAGGGGTTCCTGAGGTGCACAACATAATTCTTCCCATGCTCTTTAACCCAACACTACATGTGCAGATGCAGCACTGAGGCGATTAACTGGCCTTTGCATCCGGCGCTCCAAGAGCAAACAGCACTCAGCTGTATCACAGTCTGGCTGAAAGCTTAAGAGCAGCTGCTGCAACCCACCCTGCATGTGTACATGCTGATATACTTCAGTATTAGTGTAAGGAAGAAATTAAGCACGGCAGGCCGTATTCATTAGGATCTGCCCTTTCTGATAAATATACAAAAATTTTATTTCATTCTGCTCATAAAGAGAACTCTCATCTCGATATTCGCAGAACAATTAAGAGTTCATGTGGAACATCGCGTATGCATTTTAAAGGTACCTTGACTAAGCCAAAAATTTCAGAAGTTGTGGCTGACTCTCTGTCCCTTCTTTTTCTTCCCAAAATGTTACAGAATTCCCACTGTAGAAAAGGGCAGTTCAGAAGTGCACTCAAACAGTAAATTTTATTACTAGGACAGAATAAAATTGTTATTTCATACACAGTAATTTCTACAAATAACTGTGTGCAAAGCTGTAACGCTGTGCTCCCAAGAATCTCAGGAACGAGTATTAACGTCATAAAAACGAACTATGATTTATTCCACAGGACAAAGACTGGTCACATAGATAGGAACTGGAAGTGCACCCATGCACTGCTGACTATTTAAAGAGAGATCATATGAGCATCACCAACATCCTACCTGTATGGAGTGACATAATTCTATATCCATTAAGTACAAATACAATTGGTTCAACTCCAGCTCCTGCATACAAAGGTGCTATGCTCTATTTCTAACCTGCACCTTCACGCTGAGCGAGCTTCACAATCCCGAAGTTTAAGAGTTGCTTTAAGGGTTGCAAAGGTGTAAAGATCCCTTTTTACAGCTGAAATGACTATCTAAACCAAAACCTTTAACCTTCCTTTGCCTCAGCTTCCACACGTCTGGCAAATCACACTTCCTACCTTTGATAAAGTAGATCCGTGACTGGAAGTCAAAAGGCGTTAAGTATTTTTATTCATCTGGTGGTTCTAGGCAGGAAGGCTTTGGGAAGGCGTTTATCACAAAACACTGTGTGCTTATCTGGATCCAGCAAACGTGAAGAGCTAAGAGTCTAGAGGAATCAGAAAGCACATTTCTCAGTTTGAGAAACCTCAGCTTTAGACTAAGTTAAATGCCATGATGTTACGGAAAGAGTAAAGTTAGTTCCTTCATCAGTGGTGGTGAATTTCCAAATACTTTAAAACAGCAGAACGTAAGAATTCAGTGTGTTTATTGGACTTTGCTTCAGACAAAAGCGTTGTTGAAAATGTTAGCACCGTATCTCAGGATTAAGAGAATGCATAATCTCGTCAATCACTCTGTGCCTACAATTCATTTTTAAACGACAGAAATAGGTTCTTCCTTCTTACAGGCACGTTACTGGCTGCTATATTATACTGTCTGCATAATGAATGTTAGTAATCAGCATTATGGTATTCAGGCTATGGCTTAACTGTGCTAAATAGCGCCTAAATCCTATTCATCTTGGTATATCACTCATTCTTTGGAGTACACATTACTATTTAGTCCTCATTTTGTTTTGAAAGTGTCAGCAAACTTAGATAACTGAACAGGTTTTTTTCTCTCTGAGCTATATAGCAGGTCATTAATTAGTTTTAACTTGGTCTGCAAATTTTTTGTCTGCCTATTTCCTGACTGCAGACATGGTCACCCCTGATAAGAGATCTTACTGTTACAGCCCCTCCCTTATCTGGAGATACACATCACAATCCATGTGTATTCTCCTATCTGGTTCTCAGATTTCTCACCCCAAGTGAACTAAGCTGCTCAGCAGTACACTAGTTGTACAGTTCAGTGTATGTACAGTATATGCAATAGAAATTTTATGAGGCTAGTTGTTTTTAACAGGGGAAAAAATACAAAACATCAGCAAGAGTTGTATAAGACTCACAGTAAGCCTTGAATGCAGTTGATACACTGTTTTGACCTCTTTTTTCATGCTCCAAACATATCTCCTGAGCTTTTGCTCCTGAATGCCTTCTCAAGCTCAAGAACTGCTTCAAGACAGAACCTCTTCTGTTGAGACCCTCTTCCCCAGCTAGACCTTTTCTGTTTATGCTGCTCACCAAGAACTAGTTTCCAGTGATGTCACTGACTGTAGCTTCACATAAAGAACTTCAGGTAAATTTCTGTGTTGAGCTTTTTAGAATTCCAGTTCCTGCACTCCTTCTGCTCTATTTACCACCCTTATGCCTCAGCTGGAATTTTATTGTTACTACTATTAATGCTTTCCAGGGTTGTATGTATCCACTTACTCTGCTCCCACTCTTTGCAAGACATATTTGTAACTACAAACTGGTAATTACTTCTTTGCTTGGGGTAGCACAGCATCTGGCATGTTTTCAAATGGTGAACTTCATGCAAGAAAGTTCAGGCTTTTATAATGCCACAGCAATACCTCTTTAAGTAGGAAAAAACAAAGGCAGCACCAAGAAAGTGACTTAGTGGCTTTATCTTATCTACCACTTCTCAAACACTGTCCCATTAATAATGCATTTCCTTGCTTGGTAGCTCCAGTTGCATGACCAATTACTGTTCTCACTGAAGTCTATGGTAGCATTCCAACAGGTCAGAAGTTAGTGCCTCTGAGGACAGAACTTGTGTCTCTCCATTGTTTATTTTGTTATCTCCCTGCCAAATAGGAGTGAATGCCAGGTTACCTTTCAGCTAAGGGGGAAACCTAGGGATTCGGGGTATACCTCTAATTCAGCCTGGGTGCAGTGTGCCATGCATATCAGATCCAGAAAAGAATGGGTCTCAAAAAGCCTGAAGGGTATTGTCCCCTTTCTTCTGGAACAGACACCACTGCATGGTTATGATGGACAACATTTACCTCTTGACACTGACTAAACGCCTGCAAATCAAAAACATGGCTCCAAGCCTTTTGTCCACACTCACACAACTGAAAACGCAAGGAGAAATGTTACAAGACTTCCCTATTTCTCAAACACAGGAATCACAGGCGCTAGTTAGGCACAGCTAAAGAGAGCCCATGGCGCCTTTACTAACAGCGGCTCTCTTCTCTGATGATATGAGTGAAACTTCTCAC
>NW_009702815.1:8305-21521 GCF_000703405.1 Apaloderma vittatum
ATTAACACTGCCCGGAGTGTAATTCTTCACGCTACTACCTTGATATAAAGGCAACTACATTTCACAATTGATTTATGAAATGATTAATCAGAACAGATTTTATATATTATATTTGTACTTACATTAACTATTATAGTAAGATCACCTAATTGTGGAAGACAACTAGTATCCTCATATTTACTTAAAACCATTCTTGAATTTTGAGGAGCAAAACCTTTCAATCCACTTCCGGCAGCCCTTTTAACCAAAAGTGAGGTTGCTACTCCTTTGATCTTCCATTTCAGCACATCAAACGAATCGGGGCAATTGTCTTTATTTTAAGTCTGTGCAACATCTTTTGGTTTTGAATGCAGGAATAACTTCTGACTCTAATACCGGTACTCGTAACCTACCACGCAAGCTACTGTGAGGAGCCTTGAAGAATGATCAATAGCACAGAAATTCCAATTTACAGTATTGCCATTGTATAAACATACTTTAAAAAAAATATAGCCTACACCACATGTTGCCCTCATCATCTTTCATTACAGCATTCCCTTCACATTATAGTACTTTCAGCAGTTAGTAGTATGTAGCTATGCATTAATCAGTAAGCTCTCTTGAGTAATCCAGTTCACTCTGTCTAGTAAGAGGATTCCAGCAGCAAACATGCACACAGTTTTCTAAGAAAGCAAGCCAAGAAAGGCAGCTCCAGAGGATATCAACAAAATAAGAAGTGACAGATTGGTGTCACGTAAGAAAAAGTATGGCAGGAGATACTATCATGCTTTTCTCTGTAGGAAGGCTCAGGAATGAGTAGGTATAGCAACATATTCCTATTCTGCATTACCCCATTGTAAGTATTAAGAGTAAATAGCATAATATGAGATCCCACCATTCCTGATGAGGTAGAATACTCTCATTATGTTCACTGCTTAAGAAAGATTTTTTTTTTAATTCTTCAATAAAATATAAACAAACCCATACATGTTTTTTAATTGTCTGGCCATTTAGGAGTTAAGCTCCAATTTCAATTAACACATCTGGTCTTGAGGTTTACTGATGTGAACTTTCTTAAATTACAGTAGAGTACACGTCAGACAAAAAAAAATCCTTCAAGGAAGCAGCATTTCCCAGAATGCAGGAATAATTTGGAAATAGCAGGAACCCGTTCTTAGAAGTCTCAACCCTTTTTAGATAGGTGGAAACTATTTCCACTACAGCCAGAATGGAGCTGGCCTACACAGCATTCAATCTTGCTGAACTGCATTTTCAAGAAAGAAGTCAAAATAAAATTAAAGGATGTCTATAGTTACAAAGGAGTGATATTAGCATGTAGTAAAAAAAGAGAAAGGTATCAGCTTAGTTTTGATGTCTAATTGGCCAACTTGTCGGTTTGTTCTACCTTACCATTGGAATTCTTTGGCTCCTCAAAATCAATGACGTTTTCAGAAAATCTAGAGGTCCTGCTCTGATGTACTGCACACAATGTATTTCCACACACTGGATGATTCTGGACTCAAGATACTTTAATAGAATCTGAGGATTAAATAAAATGAGACGATTAATGCATGCTGTGCAAGACGACACTTAAGGAGTTGCATTGACACAGAAACATGTGCCTTGCAGCACGGAAAAATTCTTCCAAAGCAACCAAACTCTAGACGGCTCAAATCTCCCCACACGTGAAGGCGCCTTGCCCAGACTCATCCAATCCCTCCGAGGAGCTCTTTGTCCACCTTCAGAACCCCTGAATTCACTAGCCCAGAGGCCAGCCTCGCTAGCCTACCCGGGAGGCTGACCGATGGAAATTACCACTCTCTCCCGCCATGCTACAGGCTCACTG
Organism: Apaloderma vittatum; assembly: GCF_000703405.1. Taxonomy (NCBI): domain Eukaryota; kingdom Metazoa; phylum Chordata; class Aves; order Trogoniformes; family Trogonidae; genus Apaloderma; species Apaloderma vittatum. Next base: position 10,131 of record NW_009702815.1, read on the forward strand.
CTAAGCCCTGACCTGCCTGGACTGGAGGAACGCATCTTGCCTCGAGCTGAAGGATTGTTTAGACAGAGAACAGAAGTGACTTTGAGCAGTCTTCAGATACCAGCCTAGGAAAAATTCACCCAAGTTATTAAAGACAGACTGATATCTGTTCACTTATAATAGCCTTTTCAGGAGAGCAACAGTGACACACTGACTTCTAGACTACTTTCCAATGTGCTTTTGACAACAAAAGCTACTTACGAACTTCAGTCTATTCTCTTTTTTGCAGTCAGTACAAGCCTCTGTTTTGTGTGCAGCATATCATAGAATCATAAAAGTTGGAAAGGACGTTACGATTATCAAGTCCAACCTACAGACCTACACCACCCTAACACTAAACCATCTCCTGAAGTGCCACGTCCAGCCATTTTTTAAACACGTCCAGGGATCGTGACTCCACCACCTCCCTCAGCAACCCATTACCAGTGCTTCATCACCCTTTTGGTGAAGAAGTTTTTCCTAATATCTAAACTTCCTACGGCGCAACCTGAACCTGTTCCTTCTTGTCCTATTGCTATTCACTAGGGAGAAGAGGCCAACACCCGTCTCACTACAGCTGCCTTTCAGGTAGTTGCAGAGAGCAATAAGGTCTCCCTTCAGCCTCCTCTTCTCCAGGCTGAACAGCCCCAGCTCCCCAAGCCTCTCTTCGTAAGACTTACCCTCTAGTCCCCTAATCATTCTGGTTGCCCTTCTCTGTACCTTCTCCAGCACCTCGATGTCCTTCCTGTGCTGTGGAGCCCAGAACTGCACACAGTGCTCAAGGTGCGGCCTCACCAGTGCCGAGTACAGGGGCACAATCACTTCCCTGGTCCTACTGGCCACACTATTGCTGATCCAGGCCAGGATGCCATTGGCCTTCTTGGCCACCTGGGCACACTGCTGGCTCATGTTCAGATCCTCAAGGAGATGCAGGAGTATCTGCTTATTGCTGATGATCACCTGGGCAAGAGTCCTACAAGCTTGCATTTACCCTCAAGTAAGGTGGGTGCCACTTTGTGCAAAGCAACCATCTCCCCAGGCATAAAATAAGTCAGTTCTTAAGCTGGTTAAATACCTCAACAAATACAAGATCCTGACTGTACTGCAGGTATTTGCATGAAGAAAATGCAGCTATGCAACAACAGTTAAGAACAGCTATAGTGCATTAAAGTCTGATTGCAACGCAATGTAAAAATAACCTAAAAATGTCTGTGAAGGTGTTGCCCAGGGCCAGGCATCAGGACGCCAGCAGCACTCACTAAGTCTAGTATTAATTCTTGAGCTTGTTAACAGACAGGCTTTGGCCTCAGAAACCCCCATATTCACAGGGACATACTTTTTTTTCCTGTTATATATTATCATTATTACCCTTATCATCGTCTCAGGTCTCCACCTTCAGCTAGGATGAGGAAGTGTAATGGAAGAGAGATCCCTTTGCTCCCTTGGAACTCCATTCACCTCAGGAAACTCTACATGAATATACTCCAGAAGTACAAGTGGCAATAAGACTTCCCAAAATTCTGGAAGTATGGAATATAACATTTATTACCTTTTCTTCTTTCCCTGAAAGCCTTTCCTGTGGTTTCTGGGAAACACTGACACACCTTATTTACTCAGCAAAACCCTAACTTCTCTAAGACCGAAAAGCATCCTATGTGCAATTTGCTCTGCACTGTTAAACTCTTAAATACATTATGGCACAACACAAACTACGTATATCGTAGTTTTGAATGTCAAAATCACTCAGAGCTAAACTCACTAGAGAACTTGCATTAATTTTTTGCCTCTTGTCATATCACTGATGTGAGGGAAGTGGATGTTGAAAATAGAAAACATCAGTATTGCTGACTCACAAACCAAGAGGAAGGTGATAGAAGTATTCCAGAATCAAGCTTTTTATCACGTAGGCTCAAAGCAAGCACAAAAGCAGAGGCTGTTACTTCACAGACACAAGAAAAAACCCATGTGACAGACTCAACAAGAGATCTGACCTATGGTTTACAGGCTACAGATTACAGGAATTATATTTGCTTATCACCATATCAGAAACAACTTCTGCCAAAGTACTTCTTTGTTAGGAAAAGTATTCCGAAGTCTTTGGTGTAGTGCTCATATCAAGACTTGCAATATCTTTTCAGTTTTCGATACGTGAGAAAGTTATTACATGCATATTTCTTCATCTTTCAACTTTCTTAAAGTTCTCTACCAGCATATTTTCTTCCCCATAAAGTGAGCACTTTAAATGGCTTCATCCCCCTCCTCAAGCCTTGCATTTCTAGTGGAGCTGAAGTAAAACTGAGTCCTTGTGAGCATCCAGCTCCACCCATGCCAACACACCAAATCAACAATTTCATCTCTGGCTCCTCTTCCTGTGTATCTAACAGCCCATTTGTTTTCTGCCTTCCTCTGTCACTGTTTCTCAAAATATGAACAAAGCAACTTGGCTGGAAATGCTTTTGGCTGAGGGGTTATCTTCTGCCAGGTAGCTCCAAGGAAAATGGAAACTTCTGTTTGGCAGGATGCAGTTTTCAGAGAGGATGTAACAGCTACTGGACTACCGTTACACTTGAACTTTGTCATTTACCATTTGAGTTGAACAAGAGTTATTGACAACAACTTCAACAAAGGATGCTTGTGTGTAATTGCAGAGGTCAAGTGCGGTTTCTGAACTACAAAAATTTAAAAATAACTCCTGCAAATTCTAGAAAGGAGATTCTACTGCTTAATGCACAAAGGCCCAGTGAAAATAAATCTAGTAATGAGCAGAAATACCGTTCTATGCAGCCTTGCTCTACACAGATGAAAGCGCGGCGCTGAAGTTATGAAATGTCCTTTCCTGAAGTTAAAAAAAAAAAACAAACCTGCAAATTTGATGCTGTTGCCTAAATTGACACTAGGCCCCCTTAGAGGAGGTACGTATCCTCGTGGAAAAGGCATCGTGGAGGACAGAGCCCAAACAGACGACAGCAGGCTCTGCCCGTGCTCAGAGCCAAGGCAAGGCCCTGTGACCATGGCGCTGCAGTATTGATGCGCTTTACGTACCACAGCTTCTCACAGGGACTTCCAGCAGGAGACTCTGTCTCAGCATGATCACACCAGTCTTCACTAAGAGAATGCTGCCAGGTCCCGCAGGTGCCTGCTTGGATAGGTGTGACATCTAACCAAAGCCTTCCAGTATGTGCTAATCCTGACACAGAAGCACTTTAAGAGTGAGGATACAGGTCTAAGAGTGAGGATATAGGTCTGTTCCAGCCCTGATGGACTCCCTGGTGCCTGTGAAAACAGCACTCTATATGAAAATTATATCCATGGCTGCAAAGACTTATCCAGTGGTTATTGCATGCACATATCTTAAGTTTCTTATGACCCTTCACGTACTTGATGTGATGTATATATGTGGGTGTTACGTACATTAATTAAGGAGCAAACACACGTAAGGAAAATAACCAAAATCTTCAATTTTAGAAAGAACATCAAAAAAAGATCCTTTATAGTCAGTATGGTTGCAAGCTGTAGGTAGACAAGTAAAAAAGTGTGTGAAGCCACACATTTCACCATCTTGATCCAAGACTTATCTGCATTATTATAGAGAATTTTAAACCAGAGCTGGTTAGATCATCTTAGTTTGAGGCAACATATATTTATTTTAAATTACCACTATATCAAACTAATTTATCACAGATAACATGACTTATAATACAGAGCTGTTAGAATAGATCTGTCATTGTTCCAGTTCTGTAGTTAAGTATTCTTGGTGATACTGGAAATGGTAGAACACAAATTTATTAGTTTGCATCTAAAATATGAATCACAGTGTAAATATTCGGTTCCTCATAGTTACACATAACAAATCTCACTGTGTACAAAGAATTACTGACACTTTTAACCATCGTATCTAGCTTTCAAGAAGCAATAAATTGGATATTGGCATTTTAGTTACTAGATATTGAAGTCTGTGGCTTAATATGTCTAATATGGCAATTAAGAATTCTTACTTCATGTGAACAGGTACCATTTATGTTAAGTACAGAGAGCATCCAAATGCTTGTGACTTTTTATGGAGGCACAGAAAATACCATGCAGCAGAAACATCATAGTTTTGTGCTTAGCAATGTTTTTCTTCTATTAGTATCTAGTGCTAAATCCTGAGAAGTCAAGCTTGGAAATCTCCTTTTCATTGGAAAAACTCGTTCGATCTATGCGAGAACTTGGGCTTCCAACTTTACTCAGCCAGGATTTCCTGCAAGAAAAGTAAGAGAAAGTTAGCATATAAAGAACTGCACACGTGAGTTTTATTCTCCTGTCATATATGCCTAGTTCCTTGAAAGATACTTCCCTTTCTCCGTTAAAAGCAAACTATTTAAAAGATATCAGTATTTTAAGAAGTATTACGCAATACTGCATGAAAATACATCTGACAAAAGGCTAAAGGAGATGTACTGTAATGATCCCTTTTAAGTGCTTATTAATAGCATTAAAATAGGTATATATTGCCTTTGCAGATTCAAGGACCTAAAAAATACTCATAATTTAAAAATATCGTGAAGAGAGAATTCTAACATTTTCTGGCAAATAAAGGAAATTGAAACCGAAATGCAAATTAATAAATTCAAAACCAGCAAAAAGATACAAACCAAACAAAAATCAAAATTACGTCAAAGCAATATCAAATTGTAACAAATACAGGATTTTACACAGGCATTCATAAGTGAGAATTTTACATATATTTGCATTATGATCCAATCTCTAATTATACTGGGGCTTGCCTTCCATGGCACACTAGAAAATAGTAATGAACACAAATTATCATAAAGTAATCGAGGCTGGGAGCTGACAGTGCGACGGCTGCTCCTACACACACGCCCGCTTTATTCCTATCCTGCAGCAATCTGCTAATTCACAGTAGTGATAAACTATTGTGCGAAAAAAGGAGGTGCACAAATACTTGAAGTGCAGATGATGCTGCTTACAGAGACATTTATTCACAAAAAAATACCTTCTCAGTGTTTTCTGTTGTACTGAAGGCTCAGTAACAGGAAAAAGAATTCAGTGTACCACATTTAAGGAGGAAATATTTCCACACAATTATTTTTTATAACTTTGATGGTGCATGAACTGGCATAGATACATAACTATGATTAGTATCAAAAAATACATCCCTATTCATTTAAATTCCAATTTGAAGAGTATAAAAGTTATGTCTAACAGGAATGCTAGTTAAACCATTCAAAAAAATCCCACTGAATATTATAAAATGCAATGTTCTTGCAGTGAGACTTAACTTTGATGTTTTTATAATGAAAATTCTGCCTAGAGACTGCTTATCTTGAGTCAGGAAATAAAACACACCTGAGGTACAGAAATGTATCTTGTTAGAGAACCTACGTGACAAGATTTTTTTTTAGACTATTTGTGGTGTTATGCTGAGTCAGAGATCATCTCAAATGCCTGACCACTAAACTATGGAAAGACTGCCCAGAAAACACAAACCAGATACACGTATCTCACATTCAAAGCTTGACAAGACTTAATTTAGTACATAGGAATTGAAAATAAATATTTCTGTCAGATGTTAACACATCTTCACACTTTTGCCTTCGTGTTGTGAACAACCTCCCTTCTCATCTGTTTTTGATGTAGAAGCCTTTCCAGCAAGGAGTATAACCAAGGTATAGGAGTACCTGAGTCAAACAGAAGAACCCAGCTTTTCACTCTGTGATGAAGCCCTAAAGGCAGACCAGATATTTCAGCAGCAGGAAAAAAGCCTAGTAATAGACCAGTCTATTTTGCTCTGTATTACAAAAAATCCAAAAGGCCTCTTATTTAAAACCCTAAAATAGTTGAATGTCCTTGAGTGAAGAAAAATAGTATGTATTTGAAATACCGAATTAAGAAAATCCGTACTATTTTTAGAAGGCTAATGTGATATTCACAAGTCAGACTATTCCCTTCTTCTCATTTTAGATATGAGCTTTTCCTGGACAAAACCAAACGAAATACATTCCTTGCCCAGCCTTTACAGCTGTACATCCGACCAAAATTCAGCTAGGGCTGCTCCCAGCTCCCAAGTTCCACTGCAGGAAGAAAGTAATTTTGCAAACCCAGCAGAGAGCAAACTTTATTTAGTCTCAGCTACATAGGCTCTCACACGAATAAGGATAAAGCACAAATTATGAAAATCCAGTTAAACCAATCCAGCTCCATGGAAACTCTTTATAGGATGCATGTATTTTATTCCTTATTTAGTGCAGGAGGTCGTCAAGGAACTAACAGAACCACTCTCTATCTGGAACGTGCATGACCAAGGGGCTCAGTAGTTCACTGAGATGCTAATATTCTGCAATAGGATCTTCTTCATTGATCTTCCCTCATTTCGTTCATTTATCTACAGAAAAACGTCATCTCCAACACATTTGGCAAGGGGAGTATTTTAAAAATGGTTAACTTTCATTAGCACCCAGAACAGCAGACTTGAGCTACGAAAAGGTTCTGCATCCTCATCTTGTTCCACTCAGCCTTGATTTTCTTTCACATGTGCCACGAATTTCAGATCACCCAATGTGTGCAAGAGATCAGCTACAATTACTAACATTTGGAGTTTTAGTTTGCCATTTATAGCACCCATTTTAAAATTCACTGCTGCTACCCACTTCCCTCCAGGAGTGAGAAAGACAGCCTCCACCTCGCTTATCATATGGGGTAGGTCTCAATCAAACAAGGACATTGCTTTAATCTGCCACAGGGCAGTACAGAGCTCACTCTTCACATTTTAAAGGATATATTTTTCAAAAGCTACACTGCTTCAATAAGTCTGGAACAAGAGCTAATCTCCAAATAGCCATTTCCTACCGCATTTGATCTCTCAGGTACCGCATATGCCCACACAACGCTCTTGGCCACACTCCAATCTCACCACCTTTCAAAGCCAAATTGGCAATGTGGGGACTAGACTGATTCCCTTTAATCGCAGATTTAACAGTTATACACCCCGCCCCCCCTCCAAAGGAGAACCCAGGCAGGCCTGTGCCCTGGATTCTCCCCATAGTAGAGCTCCAGGCACCTGCCTCCTCCTGGAAGCCTCTCCCCCCAAAGCCAGTAACCAGCCCCAGGAGTCCCCTGCAACCTGGTCCCATCCACCCCAACTACTGTCTCTGGGCAGTGCTGCTCCCCAAAATACCCCAAACCAGACCCAGCCAGCATTCCTGAGTGTATCCGGCACTCCAGGCATTGTTCGCGAAGCCACTGGGAGCACCTGTTCTCACTGTCCTGCATTTTATTCCCTCAGCCCTGCGAGGACGGCCGGCCTGACACAACCTCGTGGCCAAACCAAAACACATGCTTTTTGCCATCCCCACAGTCACGGTGGCTCACTCCTAGGAGCTTAAAACAGTGGGATCCATCACTCTTTTCCTTTTATCATTTCATTAACTAAAAAGAACCTTTGCTAAGTGACTCTTGGCTTGTTACCTAGGCAACCGGGCTCTTTCCATTCGAGGTATTCTTGGAAACCATAATCTAAAGAGCTGTCCCACTTCAGATCCTTGCCGCAACAGCAGGGCTGTGTGCAGCTCTCCAGGCAGGACTCAAAAGAAACCCCAAGGTGGGAGGAAGCTGGCTTTGCTGTAACTTCACGCAGCAGGCATGCCAAACCGGTGTGTAAATGAACAATGTAGGTTTTCCTGTGCTAGGCTCTGTATCAAACCACCGGCATACATAGGATGCTTCCACAATAGTTCATTATTTATGCGCAAAAAGCCAAACTATTCTATCCTGAGACCAGAGCAATTTACAGTCTATAGTCCTAGAAACAGATCTGACAATGACGTACAGCATTAATTCTTGGTGAGCGACACACAATTTAGGAATATGTTTTTCTCTTCACCTTAACCGCAGTGTCACAGTGGAACAAGAAAAATGTGTGCTTTTATTTAGAGGGCTCGTTTACACTTTATTTCCCTTTGTTTGGAATAAAATACTAGAGAGAATGTTGCTTTTTGAAGATTCTATTTACAACTGTGACAGCGTATAGACTAGAATTGCAAATATTTATAAAATACCTCCAAAATGATGTTGTATACTGCAACAGCACTGCCAAGTTTTCGTAAATCCTGATATTAAATGTTCGCAGAAGAATTGTGCAATTGCTTTCTATTGCTGTCTGGTTTCTGAGCTTTTGGGAAGAACTTTAGCCATGGTTTAAGCTTCTCTCTACAATCATAAAGGCTAGGAACGTTTTACTAAAAACCTTTGTTTTTATAGGCCTGAAATTCACATCTAGGTAAAGCCTCTAGTAGCCTGTATAGTAAAGACATCTCATAGCTTACTGTAGAACCACTCCATCATTCCTACTCCTCTGCTCCCGCTGCCAGAGTCTAAGAGCAAAATAGGAATCCGGAAAGAAAATTTATAGGGTTCGATGTTGTTGCAAGAAAACTAGCAGGAAGGATACAATCCCTGGTAACCGAAGTGTTTAAAAACAGTTTTGTTTGGCACGATTTGAATCATAGTGTAGCCTGAAAAACAACACATTGGGCATTTTAACTTTAGCAAAAGCAATCAGTGCCTTAGTAAGGTGGAAAAAAGGGATTCTGAAGAAAATACATGAGGAATTCTGGAGAGAATTACTAAGATTTTGGTGTAGGGTAAGGCCAAGAGGACTCAAGCAACATGTACAGTCAAATTCCTCCTATTGGCCTTCATCCTCTGGTTCTAGTAATTTTTTCTGCTCTCAGAATTAGGCTTAGGGTAAAAACCTGAAGCTACCTGATCCAGAAAGCTGCCATCTCAAGAGCTCTGCTCAAGGGGGGGGCCTCTGTGCTGCCATGGAAACTGCTGCACCTCCCCAGGCAAAGGGTATCGGCTCGTTTTTAAGACTTGTGCCTGCTGCTGCCTGACACACCACCAAAACCAGGGCTGGCAGCAGCCCACGCTAGGTCAGGATCGAATGTCTGCACTTAATTGCACGTCCGAGACCTCTGCATTTAAATACCTGCAAGAGAAAGGGGGGAATAGTAGAGGGAGAACAAGGCAAAGTCTAAGGGAGGAGAATTTTAGCACATTTGTTATGAGCCCATAACAGTCAGAGCCAAGTGACAGGTTACTTTGGAGGATTAAAACAAAACAAACCAAAAAAAATCCCAACAAAAAAAGAAAGGTAGCAGGAGGCTAAGGATAGCGGCCAAGAAGTGGGTGAGCTAGAAATGAAGCAACCTGCCCAGGCGTAGGCAGGGTGCCCCAGAATAGAGCTGGAGCCTGTGGGTGTGGGGAAGGACTGCACTGCCACTGCCTGTTCACTGCCCGCTCCAGGCATACTCACAGTAGGAATTTCTTGGTCTCTGGGATATTTAGCAGAAGTTCAGGAACTGTTTTAGAGAGTAGAGAAAGCGATATTTCATCAAAACTAGTGTTTGGCTTTGTATTTTTAAACACAGCTGTCAGATGCATGCTGTTAATTTGTTTGTATTTCTTCCTTCTCTGTCAAACCCAATGCTGAACTGAACTCAAGGCCAGCACTTCTCTAGAGAATACATGATGAGCTTTTCTTCGAGGTACTATTTGAAAGTCATGTCAACAAGCAAGGGCACATTAGCAGAACCTGATATATTAAAGATACCGTATGACACAATACTGAATAAGCTTCAAATAACATATTTTTGTAAACATTTCTATTTATAAACCCAAGAAAAATGACCTGTATATTAATGTTCGTCACATTCTGTGCGTTACTGACAAGATTTTTCTAATGTAAAATTGATCATTACTAGCTTGCATTAGCACAGAATTTGTATCTATGTACCTAAGCTTCACTTTGCTATTCATATCTGATCTGTTAAATGTCTTCGCCTCTTAATTGAAAGAGGAGTTATCTCAAAAGGAATGAAACCAAGCCTACAGTTGTTTTTTTCTTGTATACAATGCAGAGACCTGTTGTGCATTTTCCTATTAATGATTTTGGTAAACTTCAAGCAAAACCTAATTATTTACTTAAACATGAGATCATAAGATGTGTATTTTTATTAAAAAGTTACCAGACTACTGCTTTGTTTAAACCAGGCTAACTAAGTCACATTTGGCTTCTTTTGCAGATCTTATCGGAAAAAACTAAGCAATTTGTTCTGACAAGGAAGGGTAAAGGTAAAAAAGGAAATGAAAATTAAAACCAAATTCAGCCACTTCACTTACTCAAAACAGCTTTTATGTCCACACTGACCTACAGAAAGTACAAGACAAAAGAGAATTTCCCGTTAAGCTTGTGTCCTATCTTCCTAAAGCAGTAAACGTACCAGAGAGCCAGAAGCAGCAAAAAGGCCTATTGTATTTTCTCCTTGTAATCTGTCTGTCTCCACAGGGTACGATTTGGCTCACAAGGCAGACTAGGAATTTTGGCTAACCCCGCTCCGCTGCACAGAATGCAACTGAAGGTTATTTCTCGTTCCACATCTATTAAACCTAAGGCCACAGGAAGCCTAAATGAAGAGGAACTGTTGCCGTTTGTGTACCAGTTCAGGCTTGTGGAAACAGAGAAGCTGGTTCTAATGCTTAGAAGCTGATTAGCACTCATCACCCGCAGGAACTGTATTTAAAACCAATGGCTGTATTACAGGCTTGAACAAAGAATAAAGTAGTATTGCCTCTGACCACCAATTTTATAGCTAGAAATTTTAATAAAACCCTTACCTTGCGCCACTTCAAAGCAACCGTGTTGGAAGATGCTAAGGAATCTTCACACTTTGGCCAATTCAGTTTTACTTAAAAATCCATTTCATTTATACAGCCTGGTACAAATAAAAGAGTCACCACAGTAAGGGAAGCCCAGCTATGGCCAACCAGTTGGAGAATTCACATCGAACCAATGTGCACCCACAGTTCAGGGAAGCATTCAAATAAGAGAGAAAACTGCAGATGACAAACGCAATCAGGAATTTGAAAGACAACCCTTTTCTATTCTCTGGTAATGAGGTTGAGCAAGGAAGGCAGATATAAAAGCCACATGAGGACCAGCTCCCACATTACCATGCTTCCTGTATCCCCTGTGTAATTCTCAGAAGACAGATTTACACAGAATAATACAGATTAATTTATTATGCAAGAACTAAAAATAATGCCAGATCAAAACACAGTGAATTCCTGCAAGCACCACTGGGATTCTGGTTATTTTCTTCAAAAGCCTGCTTTACTTTACAAGCACTTAGGATAGCTAAGACCAAAAACAAAGAAGACTCACTAAGAGTTACAAACTGGCCCTTTCCAATTTAAAAACAATTGAGATCTTAGAAGCACCACAAGTTTTATGTTATAGAGCCCTGAGCAAGCCCAAGTGAGAACATATAACATTTCCAGTGCTGCAGTGACTGTACGTGAATTTCCCTTTTC
>NW_009702815.1:21531-22466 GCF_000703405.1 Apaloderma vittatum
TTTGAACACTTCAGGAGCTGACAGGCTGGCTCATTTCAAGACATGCAAGTGACTGTTTTTATTGAAGTACCTTATATAAGCATCTGCACACGAGTGCAGATTGAGTAGCCTGTTGTCCAGCTGTTCCTCTTCCTGAAGTGAGCATACAAGTGCTTTCATACGCACAAAACATCTGCCTGCCCTCTTTTACCGTAAAAAACCCCACAAAGCACCTCTCACATTGTCACAAAAATCTCAGTTACAACAATTTTAAGCTGAAATACTTACTTTGGATATGTTGGCATTTCACATACATTAATCAGCTGGCCTAGTAATAAGAAAGTGTATGCTGGGACTTACAAATTACCTTTCATCATCACAGCTGGGCTTCACGAACGAAGATATGGGAAGGGCTCTACCCACACTTGCTACAAGCGCGCTGATGACTAAAAAGGCCAATGCGGGATAGGCAAGTCCAGTTGCAAAAGGCACAGCGGAAAGTCTCCTTAGGCGGTATTGGCGAGGCACAGTTCTTTCTGCGTTGTCTTTTCTCCTGGAGACTAGTTCTACATGTGTTCTCAAAGGAGGCAGCAGCGTTACGGATGGTGTGTCTCCACGTCTCCTGACTGGAGGCCAGAGTGGACCACTGATGGCAGTCAGTATGGCCAAAACTGAAGTATCGTTTCAGAGATTTCTTGTATCTCCTCTTTGGGGCTCCTCTGTTGCGGCAGCCGGGGGGGAGTTGCCCACAGAGCACAACCTTAGGGAGGCAGTGATCCTCCATCCTGGAGACGTGCCCTGCCCAGCGCAGCTGCGTCCTCAGCAGCACGGCCTCAATACTGGTGACCCCTGCCCGTTCAAGGACACATTGGTCACATAGTCAGCCCAGTGGATGTTTAGGATTGTACGGAGGCAGAGCTGATGGAAGCGGTGGGGCCGTCGCAGGGGGGGGGCGG
>NW_009702815.1:22497-46626 GCF_000703405.1 Apaloderma vittatum
GCAGTAGATGACCCACGATTCAGACCCATATAAAAGAGCAGACAGACAGTGGCTCTGTAGACACTAAACTTTGTACTTTTCTTCAGGTGTTGATTGCACCAGACTCTTTTATGGAGTTTTCCAAAAGCTCTGTATGCCTTTGCTAACCTGTTGTCTATCTCTTTGTCAATCTGACCATCAGAGGAAATACTTCCTAGGTAGCTGAACTGCTGGACTGACTTAAGCTCTGATTTGCCCATGGTGATGTGGGGATGCTGGGAGACTTCCTAAGGTGCAGGTTGGTAAAGAACTTGGGTCTTCTTCAAGGTTACTTTCAGCCCAAAAAGCTCAGCAGCCTCTGCAAAGCAGGATGTTAAGCGCTGCAGAGCTGCTTCTGTGTGAGCAACAAGGGCGGCATCGTCAGCAAAAAGCAGCTCGCGGATGAGGTGATTTAGGGTCTTACCTTTAAAGAAAAGATAACTGCAACACATGCAGTGTCTAGCCCCCATACAAGTGGATACTGTTGACAAAAATATGTAACAACTGAGAATTTTATTTTTCCTTTTATCTATACCTGGCAAAAGTGTTTTGAAATTTTCTTATTCAGTTAGCTCAGCTCCATTTTTTCCACTGACTTTACAATACGTGATTTAATTTGGTAATTTAAATTGCACACTTTCAAAGCAAGCAGTAGACACCCATCTTTTTAATCTGCAAACTCAAGGAGCTTTTCCTAAAGCAATCGTGTAATAGAATAGCACACGTTATAGTATATGAATTGAAAGACCAGGAAAATATTTTAATAACGTTACATTAGAGAGCACAACTGTTCAGAAAAGCACCAAGTAGATTACACTAGCTAATAGTCTGCTTAAATTTTATACAAGAAAATGTGGGCTTTTTTAAGACTTACACTTTTATAATGCTGTATTCTTTTTGCATTATAAATATAGCTACAGTAAGGAGGAAGCAAAAGATTAACATAAGGATATGGCATAGCTTTTCTGTTCTTCATTCAACAAGAGCTATTTGTGGTTTCCAGCACACCACAACACGCTCTTGAGGTGAGCCCAGCATGGTATGCTCACAGGGAAGGTAACAGCGCAGCCACGGTATACAAGATGTGTATATAATATTCCCTTGAAATCCCACTTGCAACTGATTAGATTTGCTACCAAGAACTAGGATTTGTTCATATGTACTATTTATTGTTTCCATAAATAACAGAAATGGATCTTGTATTTCAAAACAGTCATATACTTCCCAAAGACTAGGCTGTCTCCTCTGCCTTGAAAACCTCCAAGCATAGACAGCCTCAGGCAGCGGAGGCACAAAAGCGAGAAGTGCCAAGGCTCTGGCATTCTGTCCCTTACGGACGGGCAGGCAGACTTCAGGAAACTGAATACATCTCTCACACCACCACATCCCAGAGTTGCATTTTGTTTACAGCAAGAAAAAAATTTTCATTCTTTAACATACTGCTTCTTTGTTTTTCTTATGACTTCACAGATGTTAAAAATCCCATTCCTGAAAATCCTAATATAAAGATTGTTCTTCTCTACTGGCTTTTTAAGTTGCATAAATTCATCATTTCACTTGTGGGTGCTTGGGTTTTAAGTTCATAAGATGACACAGGCTACCTTCCCAGGTTTAAATACTTCAGCTGAAGCAGCTTTTCAAGTCATGATCCCAAACTACTCCAACAGGAGGTAATCTTGGGCATATCAGCTGAGATCTCAAATAAGAGACAACAGTAACTCAGCTGTAAGCTACCTGATTACACACTTTCCATACATTACTCAAATCAGCTTTGTAACAGCTGTAATTGTTGGGAATTACACTTTTATTAATATCACAAAAAGTTTGAGTTAGGAAAAAAAGAGCTACAATAGTGCTGCAAGCATGCCTATGGCAAAGTCCACTCCTGCGGTCTATAAACTGTCATTATGAATATACTCTCTTGGTCAAAATAAACACACTTAACATCAAAGCTCTAAGCTATTTAAGGAAGCTATCAGACCATGAACATGTATTTTGGTTCAATGCTTTTTTGTATAAGAAACTTGTTATTTTTAAGAAGGCTTTTAATATTGATTGGCCCATACTATTTTCAAGTATTCCTTCCAAGCAGATGTTGTTAACTATCAGAAAGAGCAGAGATGTTAATTATCAGAGAGCATGTTAACTATCAGAGAGCAGAAATGCACATCGGACAGATTATAACAGCTCAGAAAGAGTAACATGGTGTAATTTCCTAATATACAACAGGTTTTGATACTGTGAAATGCTTGGTAAAACCACGATTACTGGCAGGATATAAGTTCCTGAAGATGTGAGTCTTCTGCTTTTTTTCATCTTTCCCTCAGGGTTCAGGGGCTGTCAAAAAGTATCAAACATTTCATTTATTTTCTGTAATTTATGCCATTTCTTTCCTTCCCTTCCCCCTTTTTTGAAATTTTATTCTATGTGGACAGTTAAAGCAGGCAGATCTGTTTCCGAGCACTTTCACACTGGAGACTGCTGCAGGGACTATGGAGCTTTTGTAATGTGAACTGAGAACTGCAAAAAAAAAATTCCTAGAAAACCAGTCACTAGCAGCTAGTTTTGCTGAAATTTTTTATGTACAAATATTTCATTAATATTATGCTTGATGAACTTAGGCTTTGAAGCTAATTGCCCATGTCTCCTTAACACAAGACAGGATGAGTACAGAATGCACCCAGGCAAGTCACGACTCGCCACTGAAACAAATTTTTTCATCACAAAGCTTGCAAGCACCCCACAGAAAGGGCTTTCCAACAGAATTCATGAAACTGGGATAATTTACTGCTACAGTCACAGACACTCTGCTATGTTAGGTCTTTCCTGACTCAGAGAGCTGCCTGTGTTGGTCACAGTGTGGTGACCACCTGTGTGCAGGTTTTGGCCCTTTTTAACTGTAACATCCCCGACTCAGCTGTGCCAACTTGCACATTAAGAAGGGATTCAGGATTATTGTCCAAAGTTACTAGTGTCTTAAAGTGGTGAAATAACTAAATTAACTCTTTAAAATAGTTCATTTCGAAGAACTAATTTCAAAACAAACTCTGAGTTACTTTGTGCTTTCAGTGACAAAGATTTCCAAAGGCAGAGAGTTGAAATGCTGGCACTGAAGACTGGCAGGTTTCCTAGAATAAAACCTCTCAAAAGGCACACACTTGAGGCTCATTGAATTTGCTCATGAAGGTCTATTTGGCCATTTATAAGTGCTTAGAGAATAAAAGATGTTTTCCTTTTTTGCAACACCAAGACCTTCAAAGCAAAACAACAAAACTAATAATTTAGGAGGAAGTCATAAAAGTTTAGACATTAGCAGTGTATGATTCGGAGGAGCAGTTCTAAAACGATAATGTCACAGAATTAATGCCAGAAGAGTTCAAGTCATCATGCACTTTATAAAAACAAGAGTATGCTTCAGCTTCCTTGTCATACAGAAAAAATAGTCCAAACACTACATAAATCATACAGTTAAATATGAACTGAACTTTACAACAGCTGTAATGCAATTCAGGATATAGTAGACATCAGATGAAAAGGGTGGCTAGACCACAGATTTGGCTCCAGCTAAAGACACTAAAATCCCTCAGGAATTCAAATGTCCATTCTGAGAAAACCAAGGCCTGATTTTTAAGAATATTTACGATTATATGACAAGTTTTGCCACCAAACAGATGTAACTGAGATCAGAAAGGAGCTCAGTGTGCACCATTTCTACAAGTCATGTTCCAGGGTCTCAAACCAGGTACCAGTAAAAGGAGAACAGATGATGTACGAAAAGCCTAGTCTGAATTACTTGACTGGCACCATGAAACCCACAGCAGAAGTAGAGAAATGCCCACTTTTTGCCATGTGGAATAACTGCACAAGTCCTCTGCTACTCCACCTACAACAGATAATGCACTCTTATTTGTCTTTTACTACTTGTCATTCCTTCTGGGAGCAATGCTGCTTTCAGTGAAGGGAAATAGCCATGCCAGAGCACTCTCTGCACAAAAAGAACCCAATTGTGTGAAATTCTCATCCTGCAGAAACCCATGAAGTCTTTCCAACAACACAGAATTAGAATTTCAACTCCAAAAAGCAGGCATGATCGCCATTTCATTTAACATACTACAGAAATAAAGGAAGTGTAAAGTAAAAGTTTTATTTCTGATACCATACTGAATCACTCTCCTGTATTTGGAGAAATTAGCAGCTTAGTCTTCTTCAAGAATTTTCATTAGAAGAACAAAGAAAGATGCCTGAAGTAACACAACTGCTACTCCTGTGTAAATGGAGGGGCAAACCCTGCACTATATACATAGCGTAGACAAGAATATATAAAGACCTAGGTCCTTACTGTGACACTTCTAGATGGAACATATTCTCAGAAATATGCAGGTTTCAAACTCAGAAAGCCTGCATTTTCAAAGATCAGGGTCAGTCGAAACACACCTCAAACACTCAAATACCAATGCTATCTTAATCACCAGAGCACATTTCTTCTCGGACACACATATCAAACCACATGCCAAACTATTTAGGAACACCAAACAAATCCAGAAGACTGGAAAACCTGGTACTCACAAGTCAACAGATATCAAAATCCAGTCACCAAGGACTTCATTAGACAACTCAATAGACAGTGGATACTGGTAATGCTGATTCTAAGAAATAAACATATACAGTGTCATAAACAATCTAGTACACAGCTCAGTTTTCATTGCAATGCAGGGAATTTAGCCACAGAACTTTCATTAAAGTTACGTAAACCACATGTCTAACTCTCTTGCACCTCTTTGAAACCCTCAGCATACACACAGGGTGTCGCATCAACAAAGTGGCAACACTGCACCTATCGCAGGTTAAAAGTTCCCACATTTAACTGGGCTCTCCTGTTCCTTCATTACATGACACAAAACCAGAATTTCAAGTGTAAGAGCTGTAAGAATTATTATGAAGGTTCCTGCAATTAAAAATATATCTCTACTCTCATTAGAGAACAACTTTTTCTCTTATAATAAAAGGCAGCTAAAAGGTTTTAATTTAATTAAAACAGTACATCCGTTTTGGCTTTAAACTTAATACAGGATGTTACAGTCTTGCCTACATATTTTTTGGTTTACTGAAACAATGGAAACAAGAGTTCATAACTCAAGTATTGACAGATTTTTTTTATTACTATGGTACAAATAATTCTGGTTTTCTTCATTCTCTCTTGCTTTAATGTTAGAAACAACCTTTATGCCTTTATGTAATTTTTTTTATTTATCCATATATTCTGATATTGTATGTAGAACTTTTTCAAGAACACTTTTTATAATTTTTTATCCTCCCCAAATAGATAAAAGTCTGTATTTCAGCTTTAAAAATAATTATTTCTACCCCATTTTTGGCTGAATTGTTGAAAATTCATGATTTAGCTTTCCAAAACTAGAAAACAAATTCCCAGAGTTAATAAGAAATGTACCCTTCACTACTTATTTCAGCTGTTAATAGTGCTTCATCTTCAAGGCATGTTAAGAATCAGTTCAGTGAAGTCTACGAAAGCTAACCACCCACTTCAATAGTTTCCTGTTCAGGATATCCACTTAATTTTTTATCCCAAGAGCCTGATTCATTACCAATGTACCCAAATAACTAGTAAGCATCTTGATGTAACTAACTCCATGACAAAATATATTAGTGTGAAATCTGGATTTAGCTTCTTAGACAAAGAAATCCAGAGGCAACATCCTTTTTAATTCAGACAACAACCAATGTGATGACAATTGAGATTCCGAATATTTATTTAAATGTCAATATCTAGTGCTTTGCCTTGCTCTTACAGCAGCAGTAAAAAGATAAAAACGAGGCGAAAAAAAGCCTGCCCAACTAATCAAATTGTAATTGATGGATGAGGAAAAAAAGACCTTAGACTCCTCACCGTACGCTCAAACCTGAGTTACAGTGTTCTGGGCCCACCTGCTGCTCCTCTGCTGGGCCTGGAGACAGACAGCTCACTCCAAACTGCTACAGTGGCTTCTCTCCGAAACCACAGCAGTGATGTAGCCAAAAGGTTGGACGGCATCCAAGAACTGGATGAAAGGAAGATGGTTTCTTACCTTTCACAAAATGCAAAACAATCATTGGGAAATAAAGTCATGCATTTTTCCCAGCTATATGACTGATACGTCAGGGGTATGACCAGCAAATACTAGCTAGGAAACAACCAAAACCCTGAAGCAACTGGGCATTTGGAAGATAATAAAACCGTTTTCTTTTAGCTAAACATGTACACAACCCTTACTCACAAATACAGTGGGAGAAAAAATAAATTGTATCAGAGAGAACCCTAGGGAGAACAAACTACCAGAACACAAAACTATGCATAAACAATTCAGGCCTTGGTCTCTATGTATAGTTTTAATATAATTACATTTACTATGAGCACATGGGACAAAAATGGGTTACATGACTGCAGTTTTAACACAAACCATAAATGTTTCAAAGTTGCTATATTTAAATAGAACTGCCACACAATTTTGAGAGAAACCTGGCTGGACATCAGACCCAAACACAGACATAGATGGTAAAGGAGTGGCAAAGAACACCTAATTCAGAATAATAGGTAGCTTTTCAATTTATTTGTATGTGGAAAAATCTTTTCGTCTCCCCCAGTTCTTCCTCCGTCTCTTTAATACTGTTACTCTCAAAAATCAGGGCTACCTTGCCACAGATACACATTGTTGCACAACTTGAGCACTGTGAACATGGCTCTCAGTCAGAAATCTCAGGTCCTTGCTAGTGCATCAAGGACACAGTTGGCACAATGTTTCCTTATGAACTATTGGTACTTAAGACAGAAGAGAGAACACACATCAGCAAAAAGGACAAAGGAAAAAGGAGAAGTTGTGTTAAGCAGAATTAAACACGGCAAAGAGAGAACAAGTATGAATGTGACTTGTGTGCCTCAATGTGTACAGTTAAAGAGAACCCCTGCTTTGACAGAGGGTTGGACTCGATGATCTTTCGTGGTCCTTGAACGTCTAACACTCTGTGTGATTCTGTGGTATTACCACAGCACTCAGCAACACAGCAGCGTTCACATCTTCTGCTCTTCATCATTACACTCACAAGAACCACAACTGGCACGAACACTTGGCAGAAAAGCCAGTGAGAATGAGGACATCACCTTAAACCTCCTGATGGGGTTACTTGGTCACTGAGTAGAGTTTGTAGATGGCAAGAATAAGGATGCTTCTCACACGAGGGGTACAAGCTGAGAAAGGACATCTCTGGTGAACAATGGGAGATCAAGCACCAGGTGAGGATGAACAAGCCTTCACTTTGATCTATACATCCAAATGGAGAAACACTTTCAAATAAGGACATACATAAACTGACTCACTCGCATGCTTCTACAGAAATCACTTATTGTTGCTCCAAAGGGACATGCTCTTAAAACTGGGGATTTTTGTGTAAAATTTCAGAAAGAATACCCTAGTCTCAGTTCTATGATGCTACTATATAATATTGGAATTGCACTATTTCCTGATATGTTTTTGAAGTAAATTCAGTTTTAAAGAAAAACCCAAGTCCCAAGCAATTGCTTACTATTTACTGTTGTTCAGAGCACCTCAGTGAATTCTGGAAGAGACTGTGTTTGCTAATGAATGCAAAACACTTCCCTTATGGCAAAATTCTTTCAGATAATGAAACTGTTACATGATAGATGATGGCTAGAGGACACAAATCATCCCAGCTGATCAAAGGAATTTCTTTGAAGCAAATTATTTTTCATTAATTATTACTTTATGTATATTTGCCACTTTTAATAGGTATTTGTGACAAATTTATGTTAAAATAATACACATTCAATAGCTGCTGTTTTTATCAGCAGTATCCAGTGAACACCACCCAAGCGACTGTACACTCAGCCCATAGGTTAGAAAGAGCTCTCAGCTCAGCAGTAGCTGACAAATTTTTTAACAGGGTTGGTACCAGTCAGCTACAAAGTAATAGTAATAGCTCCCTTCAGTTCATTCCCTGGGAATAGTGACTCTGTTTTTCCTTTTCAGCTGGTATTAGGTCCTTTGAAATAACACAAAATAAATGAACCATAACTACAAAGACCATGTCAAACCATACACCTTCCAGGAATCTCTAGTAAAAAAAAATCACGACAATTAAACCAGCTAAAAATCCCAAACCAAGCAATTTTTTTTTTAAAGAAGTTCAAAAGTAGTTTGAGATACCAAGTAGAATTAAGTATCAGAAGAATCCTTTAATATTATAGAACTGAAATCCTGAAATATTTCCTTTTTTAATAAAATACTTTTGCACAATAGTTCCAGTCTCAGAATTTCAGTTGTCTGTCCTGGGTATCACTACAAACACCTTCCTTCGCTTAAAACTGCCATGGTGAGGTTCTCGCTTCTCCTCCCAGCTAGCCAGCGCTCGCATCTGGTTACAGTTACGCCCTTGTAAGGCTGGCTCAGGGCACCTGTCACATGGGACTATTTTAAGCATTCAACTTTGTCTTTCTAAATTGTACAGCTGGCAAGGCAGCATCAGTTGGACAGCATTACAGGCCCCCAAATCACCCCACCTACTATATACAGATATTCCAGGATGCAGAGACTGGATCCAGTCTGACTATCTGGTTAATGATGTATTTAGTGAAAGCCTGATTGCCCTTCCTTGTAACATAAGATAATGCAAGATGCTGCCACTCAGTTGAGACCACACTGCACTCTGAACTTATAATTCAATCAATCTTTCTATTCACAAAGTCATATACCCTCCATAACCACACAGCACTTTACTATGAGCTAAAAGGGTCTTGACCTGGTAAGAAAAAAACCCCCACATTAATTAAGAATTTAAAGCTAATTGAGTTCTTTAAGAAATTCAAGTCCATCTCACTCATCTGCAATTAACTTCATAATGAAGAAGTACAAATTTTTCAAATGGGCAATGTGAAGAAATGCTATTATAAATTGCTACTGAGGTTTATGTAAGTAAGTATGTGAAGCAGCATGGCCTGTGTCTTGGCAGTGGGCCCTGCCTTGCCTTCACACTCATTCTTTCTTTTGAGGCTTCGCCATGTCAGCGTATGGAGGCAGTGATCCCCCAGACACAACTCGCTGCCACTACAAACCCAGCTGCAACTACACACTGGCTGCTCACACATGAGAAGATGCAAACTAAATGAAAATCCAGTTTAACTAACTATGATGCTCTGCCTTTCTTCTCTGTTTTGCTGCCATGTTGAATACATTGTTCTACTTTTTGAACTGATGCCTAAACAATATGAGATTATATCTATATATATATATATCAGATCTCCAGATCACTAGGAACACTGGCCAGCTTTGGTTCTTCAATGACATTTGGATTTTTCAGTACCTTATTTTTTTTAAAGAAATAGGAAAATCTTGAAAAACAATTGCATTAATGACAAGGTATTGATATGTACTCAAGAAATTTGAAAAATCATAGTGTTCAGTTTTTACCTAAAGTGCTGAAAGCTTTGAAGAATTCAGTAGTTAATGGTATTATTTAGGATGCAGTTATGAAGCATATTAAACTCAAAAGCACATGAACTTCCAATCATTTATTCAAACATACAAAAATACTAACTCTGGTCCAAACATGTAGGCACATGCAAAAATCAATGTAATGTTTCTCTAAGAAGCCTTTTACCTACATTGCTATACCACTACTAATGCATCCAAATTATACCCAGACTCCTGCATGATATTAAGGGCAGGATTACTAGCGTTTGAATGCTTTAACCTGACAGAAAGAGTAGAACACAAGACATTTTCATGGTGGAAATAATTTCTTAGATTATTTCCAACTAGGGTCAAGTTCATCTTAATTATTAAAACACATTTAAAAACACTGCTTGACTAGAAGAAAAAACCCCAATTTTCTGAACATGGGTTTAAGCTGGGACATGCTGCCATCAGTAGAGGCACTTCAGGTGAGGGGTGACCATATCTTAGAGATGCCAGAGGGTGCTCCAGCCCCTTGGACAGCTCTTCCTGCCCCTGGAAAAACTCCACAAGCCATTTACAAAAGGTAACTCTAGTTCTGGGAGCCAGCCAGGATCAGGATGGCAGAGATGAGAAAGCATATCAGCAACAGTTTCATATCAAATCACATTTACCTTTGTCAAAAAAAAAAAAAAAAGCAAGTTGTTAGAGCAATTAGCTATTTTAGGGGTATCTAAAAATGTACTGGGCTTTTTTTTTCAGAGCAGGCAGACAAGGTCTGCCACAGAACTGGAGCTGTAACACAGTGAAAGAGGTTAACATAATGAGCAAGGGAGATACATTGTTACAGCCATTATTACTCGACCTATGATTTTGCCAGTGGCATTCATAGCAGTAATTAGCTTTATTTCTAAACAGATGCTTGGAGTAAGACACCAAAGGTATGCAGAAAAAACAGTGGGAGTCAGAGGCTTCTACCTGTACTGCTGCCAGTCTCAAAGGGTTTTTAATCTTCTTAGTGGTTCTGCAATGTCAAAGTGGGAAACACTTTTGTAAACAGCACTTAAGTACACAAACAGGCTAACGAGAAACACTGTGGTTACACCTGTATTAGCCAGGGGCACAGATGAGCAAGAACAGGTTTATAGAGTGCAACGGCTGGTGCCAAGGACCTGACTTCAACAAACTATTACAGAGACAGCTTCTTTCTCCCCTGTGATTTCTTGAATTAGAGCAGGGGAAAAAAATAAATAAAGAGATCAGCAGAAGCAGAATATAATAGAAAAACTATTAAAACTGATTTTTTTGAAGTGGTTCTGTCCTTTCTAATACTCATACCTTTTTGAAAGGAGTAGTACTTAATCACTGAAAAATTTCAGGATTCCTTTGGAGGTAAGTATCTCATTCAGTTGCAGACACCTCCACAACATTCATCCGTAAATGTTAGCGAAGACTTGCATCCCCTGGAGTCTAGGTGAATACCACATTAAACGGACTTCAAATGCCTCTTGTCATGTCTGCCATTGCAAGCCTAAAATTGCATGGTATTGTACAAGCACACCACAATATATCAAAGATCTTCTCATTTCAAAAACAATGGAATTTGAAAAGAGGGAAGGAGGTGAAGAAATAAGTACTGAAACAACTTTCTCCACATTTTAATGAATTATACATTTTTCTATACAAGACAACAGACAAGATTAATTGTACGTATGGTTATAATCAATGCTTTCGGACTTCCAAATGTTTCATGCTCAGGTTTCCCTCTCATACTCACTGTTAAAATGGCAGTGCTTCTAAGAATTTTAATTTGGTTCGTCTTATATCCCTCAACACACTGCCTGCTACAAGAACAAAGCAGAATAGAGGTGGGGTGACTTGAGCACACACCTGATTCCCCCTAGCTTAGCATTCATATTTCTGCAGCCTGTTTTCTGGGAACTTAGAATTTCTTCGTGCAAGTATAGGTTCTACACAGCCAACAAGAGACCACTCACACAAACGTTCAGCCTATTTACTAAACTCAGTACCTACAATCTTCCAATAGCAAGTAACAGCTATCAGCAAATATTAATAGGTATACTAAATTCCTGTTCAGCAGTTAGGAAAAAATATTTCTGCCTATGTCATTCCAACTTCTGCTTCCATGGTGTTGAAACTTCATTTTCCATTAAAACTGTTAACCAGTTTTGTTGAAATCAAAGACTCTAATTACACCTGACAATCCCAAAACTGTTGTCTTATTTGGAAGAAGTCTTCTTCAGTATTAGCTACCAAAAGAAAAATGATACATAAATTCACCCCTTTTCTCATGGCATTGATTCCCCTGCAAAGTAAGTGGAAAACAGGATTCTGCTGCTACAGTTGATGAAAGAAATATCTAGAAGGCAAAAAATAGATAGCAACCGCTACATTGCAAGTATATCGACATCTAGTGTAAAAACACTGAACTACAAAGCTTATACTGCGTATCAACAAAGATAAATTTAAAATAAGCAAAATAATAGGTATTTGTTTTAGTAACAAGAGAACAACATCCTCCAAATGCAAGCACTTTTAAATCTTCCTTCTTCAAATTGTTCCACAGAACCAAAAATATTATAGCAGTGACTAAAAGGGAAGAAATGTTACTAGTGAATCTTAAAGAAACAATGAGAAGATCAGGAAAACCTCAGACAGAAAGACTGCAAGAGAGCAGCACAAACTAGCTGCTCAAGCAGAAGTCCTTTTTCCAGCCTTGGATAAGGTGAAGTAGAAGGTGTTAAGAGATAGAGGCAGAATGACTATATGATTTGTTTTAGAGTCTATGACTGAAAAAGAGCTTTAATACCTTCATTTCTGAACCCTAGTATCAACATCATTATCCTAGAATTTAGCTTATTAAATACCTTTAGACAAAGATTTTTTAATTCCTGCAATGTAATCTCAAAAGTGTTTGTCATCTTTTTATTCTTACCAGCATCATGTCAAAATTCACTGTAGCACTGGCAGCTATTTTGGACCTAAACACATTTTACTGGTAGTTTCAGTCATTTCAAGCCTATTTGTACCTTCTTCTCTTGTAATTTTGTGAAACCAGTATCTAAAAAAAAAAAAGTATCTTAAAAACCTACAACTCCCAACTAATTTATGACTCATTTACTACAACAGTATTAGGATATCTCTTTTGGCCCGTGCCAAAATATCCTCAAGTTTATTCATTTCATACCTGTGTGTTTCGGTGTTAGAAGCTTCCTAGAAACTAACAGTTTCAGTCTACTACTACTATTTGTGTGATTGCCCTTGTCCATACAGCCTCCCTCTTAGCGTCAGTGTTGAAACGCAGCTTTTAACAGAGCACACCCTGTCAGCCAAAAACAAGTTTACGGGCCTGCTACTAAATAGGAGTGGAATTACCCAGCAGCAGCTGGAGCTGTCTGAGATGCCATCCACATCTACATTCCCACTCCAGGTATTTAGAGGCAACACTCACAGCCTGTCCACCCCCATCCTTATGCTCAGTATATGAATACACTAGACAGATCGCAAACATTGCTATCTCATTTCCCCCTCAAGCACAGAATTCTGGAATTGAAAAGCCTTTGGAAAAGTGCTGAGGGATAGGGGCGGAGCATGGAAATAATTATGCAGAGACAATTCAACCTAAAGATATTGGTAAGAAATTTTCTTTTCCATATGTAACTGTCCATGTTCACACAAGGAAGCCTTCAAGCCACACAGAGTATTTTCTTACTTTGCATTTAGCGTCGCCTAATATTACCAAACTGATATTAAGGTGCAGTCAACAGTAGAGACATACTACTTATTGGCATCTAAAATAAAAGTTCTCCTATTAGTTTCTATATTTCCCACTATTATCCCTCTACTGTTACATTTTTTTCTTCCTGTTGTCTCAACTCCAAAAGCACTGATGCTGGAACATCGTGTGCTGATAACTCACTGTCCTGAATTACAGTTAATTGCCAAAATTAATTCTTTTTTTGAGTAAATAGGATTCCTTAGCTTCACATAGACTCAATATGTAAATGATTAAAAAAAGGAGCGTTTCTGATGTTCTAGATATGAGGAAAGTCTTTTTTTTTTTAACTCAGGAAAACTTAGGTCTCAAGGGGGACTCTCCATGATGAGTCAGGAGTGAGTGATGACCTCATGATAATCTCTGGAAATGGTGAATACATCTGGAAAAATGAAACAAATGGCTGCTCACTGTGTCATTTTTGCAAGGGCACAGAAAACTGTAAACTTACACACTGAAGTAAAACTTTCCTGACAGTAACTATACTGTACACATCAAGTCAACCAGAAAATAGTTTCTTGGCACCCTTTAAACCCTACAGAGTTCTAAAGGGAAAGATAAAAAGAATTTGCTTGATACCAAAGACCTTGCCAATCTCAAATCTATCCAGTTTGTTCCTCAAGCTAAGGATTTTCAGAAAGTGAAAACAAGCAGACCCCGAGGAAAAAGTCTATCTTGCCAATTCTTGGTTTGTGCTAGCAACTCAACAATTGAAGCTAACTGGAGAAATGTCTGATAAAGATCCACTACTGCACATGTCTACTCCAGAAACACACTGAAAGCAAATGAAAATTAGATTTTTTTTTTTTGAATAAACAGCCTAACTTCTGTTTTCCTTGAGTATCTGACAGATCTAGGGAGTAAGTTTCTTTATAGGTACTTGAATCCATTCACCAATCTTAGGCATTAGACATGGAATATATGGTACATCATGTTACTTTTAAAATTTAGTCCTACCAAAAGCAGTTTGTGTCTCATCTCTTCACACTAATCCCAACACCCAAAGTCCTCCTCTAGCAGCCCTACTCTGTGCACGTGTATTTTTTACTGGACGCAGGCAGTTTAAAGAGCAACACAATTCAAGTGTATTAAATCAAGAGATTTTGTATGCAACTACGGAAGAAAAATCCAACAAAAAACACAAATTAAATATATTTCCCCACATCCTAAGACATAAAAACTCCACAGTTCAAAAAAAAGACTGCAGGAGATGAAGAAAGGAATAGTGAATGGATGAAAGAAGTGAACATATCCAGAAGCAACACGAGATCTCCACTGTGGAGACTCTCTCTAATTATGAAGCAGTCGATAGTTTGTACCATGCTTTATTGCTTCCTCGGCTATACACACCACATTATATTCTAACTTTGTTGAGAGGCTGAGAAATTCAGGGCTCCCTCTCTGGATTCAGATATAGCTCTCGCTGACCACTTCCTACAAAAATAATTCAGAATTCAGTTGAGCCAATGTCAAATGTGGTTTCAGGACCTGCTTTCTCTTATTTGTCATTAGTGTTTCACTGGGCCTGATTAAAAAAATAAAAGACTTAAATATTGTAAAAAAATAAAAGACTTAACCATATTGTGGCATTACTTGAACACGATTGGTTTTTTACCATTCTTCTTCATTTAGGCAAACTAGACATGAGAACAATGAAATGTGCAATGAACCTGAACAGGTATGGCACAGAACAAGAAATACCTGGAAACTATTTATAATACTCTTAGTATCTCCTTTTTACTAAAGATTAGTAATAATCCCACATGTTCAGATTCATTAATCAAGTGCCAGAAAATCATGAGACCAGATGAAATCTTATGAAATCTTCAAAATAAAATCCAGGGTTTTTTGCGTGCCTTTGGGGTTTGGTGTTATCTCAATGGTGCCAACTTTTTCTCTGCAATATGTAAAACTGGAAACCTTCATTTAAAACAGAACTTCAATTCCTACATAACAGTCTTGTAGCAAGCATTGGGGCTTTAAGAAAAAACCATCAAGTATTGTCATCAAAATCTTTAGTTAGCAATGCAGTCAATCAAGATGTAATCAATGAGTCATTAGTGAACTGAATATTATCAGTGTGTCTGAAGACAGGCTTCATAAAATTAAACGTTGCTGTTTTCCATAGAGTTAATTAACCAAATCCTAATCTCCCTTTGTAGTCATTTTATTCACCAACTAAAACACTTCAGTAATTATTTGCTAGAGAAATATCCTTATTTGCCTAATTTCTTAAGTTGGCCTTTCTCTCCCAAAGGAATTAAATTTTTCACTTTCCTTACAAAATAGATTGTTTCATAAAGATTCATATTCTTTGTAAATCCTTTTATGGGGGGGCTTTATTTTTAATTTATCACTAGACTGTATAAGTTTCATCAAGGCAGAATTTTTCTGTCATCCAGTGACTTTATCCCACTACAGTGGTATAAAAGTAGCCAAAACTTCAACTTAAATTGTCATGAGAGGAATTTGTTTGCTGTCAAGCTGTAGTAGAGCCAGAACAACTGGGAGAGCAAAAGCACTCATGAATTTCAATGTCTGCTGGCCTCAAGGCAGCTGCTCTTCTTTCTACAGGAGAGTAACAGAATGAAGGAGGAAAAAAAATAATTCACAAAGTACTTGATTCTCCTGCCCATCTTAGTCTTTCCTCACTGAGCTGTCAGAGTACTTCATCTTACGCCTTCCTCTTAAGTGAACTCTATTCCATTGCCCTCATCAATGCCAAAGCTAAGAAAAAGGTCTCATCACTTGCAGTACCAACATTCACGTACCCTCAGCAGAGACCAGGGCCACAAGGTCCTGTTTGAAATACTGTCTACAATGATAACAATGCACAAGTTACAAGAAATGTGGTAATTTTTTCTTATATACTAATTATTTAAACATAAATGCTTGTTTTAAAGGTAAGAGGCTTATGTTACACTGCCACGGACTATAATTTTGTTCTCTTTATAAATACATAGCAACGTTCAAAAAATACCAATCTGACAAATACTCCTGTATTTAGACAGGCCTTCGAGATAAATTCCAAGAGCTGCTGGCATGTGCCTGCTGATCCACTTTAAGAGCAGGGAGGCAGTCTGAGGGGAGGAAAGGGTTACCAACCACAATGCTCTAAACAAGTGGCATCAACATTCACTTGAAATGGACTGTGTATTCCACCCTCAGGCAAGCCCATGTCACCTCTGTTCGTGCTCATTTCACCACTGCTAACTTTCGCTTGTGGATTTGCCTAATCTTGTGACCAGCTGAACATGACAATTCTGGATTTTATTTTAGGAGCTGTAGATCAGAGAATTTATTCCTACCTAAAGGCAGCTGTTTAAAATTAACACATGCTACATACCAGATATACTCTGACATCAATGCATTATTGAAACTACTATAAATTCTCTGTCCTTTCCCACTTTGTCCTTTGAGGTTTTTTTCTAACAATAGCAACAATAATCAAGCACCTACTGGGGAAACCACCGCTGCAAACACTTTGCTACCCTGGAACACTGACTCACATTAACCAAAGGGAGTGTATATTTACTGCCTTCAGTGCTCCAACATTTCTGTTTCTTTTCTTCACTAAGAAATACTAGGTTAGACAGACCATATTACCTGGCAAAGAATAAGAAAATACGCTATTTCTGTCAAGCACCCCATATCTCAAAGCACAGGCTGTGTTTCCAAACAGGCAATGAAGTGGAGCAAGGCAAATGTTTCCCATAACAAGTGCCATGATGCAGGCAGGGAGATATGCACAGGCAGACCCCTGCACCAATGGAGTCTCACTAAAGACACCTGGGCTCCATATCCGTACAGAAGCTATCCATTTCAAGATTAATGTCGTAACTTTCAACAGCCACATTAGCTGGATAAACACTTAGAGCATTTTAGTAAGTTCTATTTTCAAGCCCACACGGTAACACAGATCTCTTAAGCCTTTCTATGGGAAGTCACGTTCTCAGTGACATGGTCCCCTTGGGAGAAGACAAGTTTCCATGCAAGACTTCAGCTAAAGCCATTAGCTTCCATTTTTTTACCTCCATTTGGGAGGACAGTTAAAGCACAGTCCGGAAGAGGCCAGCTAGGCTTCCCTAGGGCCACTGTTCTCAGGGTAAAGGCATCAGGCAGGTCTCTAGTGGGACCTGCACAGGTCACACAGCTGTCCAACAAGCTCCAGCAGCCCCTCTCACATCAATCTCACGCAGCAACAGGACGTTTTAACTCACTGGGCAAGGCGAGCGCCGGCACCTATCCCATCAACACGCCCAGGTCTCCTATGTGCTTCATACTTTGTGGTTTCCATTTGTCTCTAGCAGGCACATCTTACATGCCAGACAACTAGAAAACCCAAGATGGTTTTAAGCCTATAAGGTCGCTCCCAACACAATCAAGCAAAATATTCAGCATTCCTCAGGCTGTGTGGAGTTCAGTATTTACGATGTAAGCCTTCTGGTTGGGAATAACAGGAATATGTCTCTTGATATTAACTATAATAGTAAACCAGACACCAAGCTGAATAGATTGTTGTTAGTTTAAATTCACTGAATAATTGCGACTGAACTCAGGCAAAAGAACAGCTTTCAGAAGATGAAAATAACATGCAGTTTTAATAAAAGACTATAGGTCTGTTTATTTAAATGTTTATCTATGGGCCTGCAAGAAGCGAGAAATCTGCTGTATGTACTCAAACAGCATGGCAGAGAGAAATCCTGCCTGCTCTTCTGGTCCTACACCAAAACCCTTTAAAAGGATAATGAAGACAGCACCACATTTCATAAGAGATTTCCTGAATGCCTGCTGAGCTGACCTTGTTTACAAGTACTCACTGAAACGATTAATTGCTCGTATGTTCCACTCCACACTGCTACAGCTCAGAAATTTCTGCCTATACTATTCACATGGACATGAGCCAGAAAGAAAATTTCTATGTAATTATCCAATTAATTATTATTAATGCTAGAAATGCCAGCTGGCATACATAACAATCACTTCATTTCTGTTGTGCAAGAATATAAGAGGCATTTTTCTTATTAACAGCTATAAAATACAGACAAAATAACTACAGGATCAGTAGCACAAAGAGAATAGAGTGAATTACTGGACTGGGAGTAAAGATACAACTTGAATTCATAGTCTGAAACAAAATTCCTCTGTGATTGAGCCAATCAGTTCATCTCTGAGCTACAGGTTTTCATGTGTAAATCAATGCTTTCTCACTCTCTGCTTCTCTTTCTTAAGTTTACTACCTGCTCTTTGGGAGTATAAATCTCTTATAAAATGTTAATAAAGCAGAAGGGGGTCCTGGCAGACTACAGCCTTTTCTTTGCACTGTTTAACATCAAGGAGATTTTCAGATTAGAAAGATAAATTTTGTTCTGAATCTAGCAGAAACTAAGTGCTTCAGCTGGCCCAGAGAAATCAGCTGATCCAATAATACAATGATATGGCTCAAAACAGTCCAAATGCAGATTTGCTGTACGACCATACTGATGCCTTTCTGTGCCCTGGTTCCTCTACGTACAGCATGGGAATAATCCACATGTAGCTACTCAACAGAAGTGTTTTCAGTTTTAATTCACATCTGTGCTAGGAATTTAAAGACAAGTGTATACCAGAATTTGCCTCAGCCCTCATTCCAAATACACATAGTTCCTTCATGGGTATCAATTTTTTAGCTCCACTGCAATAGCAAAAAGTAAATACAAACTGTCTGTTTTTTGAAGTCGCACTATATTGCTAGTGTATATTTATGACATCACTTACTACAATAACAGCATCAGATACCTTCTCAACTGGGTAACAGTAGGTCCTGACAGCTGAACTTCACATAAAACCACCGACATGTGAATTGGACAATTCAGAAATCCACTAGATCTTGATCTTCAGAGGATCCCAACAGATATTCTGAAATCCCTGACACTTAGCATAGTGTCAGGCACTTCAATCCAAACCCAAGCTGAGATGTATCTCATTTCACTCATGCTAATATTCAGCATCTTTTCCCTTAACTGAGAGGATATAACCATTAGGAGAGCTGGAAACACAAATAAACACAACTGTGCTAGCAGGGTTCATCACCAGGACAGCCAGCATTCAATCAGCTTTGCTCTCCCTAGCAGGTCTCGCACAACACATTGTGGGGATTACTGCTGAGTGTTCCTTAGGGCAGCAGGATAATACAGCAAAAAGATCTGGAAATGCAGGCAAACAGCAGTCATTTTGCAAAGCATCGTGGGAGCCCTGTTTGCCTGAACTTGTGCAAAGCTGACCACATCCTAACCATGATTTTTTTAAAACATAAGTAGATATCACAAGTGACGTTTGTGACAAACAGCAGGGAACAGCAAATGTGTATTCCGATTGCTGGAGCTGAGTAACACTGCCCAAGCAGAGCTTCCCAGCCAAGCAAGGTGTAGCACATGCAGCAGTAAATTGACACAGCACAAATAAAAATTCTGCTGGTATATATACCCAATGAATAGGTTACAGGTGTGATTCACTTGAAAATAGACAGTTGACTGCAGAGTTGAAACAGATTCATCTCCAAAAGGAACTGCATTTTCACTCTAACAAAGCGGTTTTTGTAGGAATATGCTGCCAGTTTGCCTATGAGGCTGCTGGGAAACCTGAGTTTTCAAAGTTTGCAGCTCCGAGATAGTTGTGCTACGTAGACTTGGTCAAGACCAATCCTTCCAACACTTGTGGCTCTGCATCAGCCTCTGCAGCGCTTCCTCACAGCCCCTGAGAAGGAAGATCTCTGCTTCCAGGCTCCAGCTTCTGGATCCAGTCAGCAAACGCAGGGCAGGGCAGGGCAGGCCAGAGAGATCTCAAGCTGGCAGCAGGCAGCTGATGGTTTTTCTCCCTCCTAGAATAGAGAGCCAAACCATTTCTTTTTCTTAAACTCTGTAAAATCTCCTCTTCAGAACATCGAGCCATTTAAATTTAAAGATCATTTTAAACCTAGGCAGATTGACTATGGGGTATAGCTGT
Organism: Apaloderma vittatum; assembly: GCF_000703405.1. Taxonomy (NCBI): domain Eukaryota; kingdom Metazoa; phylum Chordata; class Aves; order Trogoniformes; family Trogonidae; genus Apaloderma; species Apaloderma vittatum. The sequence continues at coordinate 42,757 of NW_009702815.1, forward strand.
GCTGTCTGACAAGTTTCCTAGTACTGACCTTGAAATCTAATTTCAAGGAATGGTTTATATTATACAACAAGCAGATCCAGAGGCTCAGGATTAGCGTTCGTACAGCATAACAGGATTTCAGGTGAGTTCCTATATGGCAGACCAAACCTGCTCAGATGCAAAAATATGATAACGGAAATCTCATTAAATGATTGCTGAGAGATTTATGAGCTGGTTTGTTGCTCCAGATGGTTTGTTTTCTAGTAAATATTAAAATGTTACGGTTTAAGAGTCAAAAAACAGAAGGAAAACTATTTGTGCAGGACTCTTTGCCATCAGAATGGTCATCGGGTGTTCAAGGAATCTTTATTCCAAACATAGCATCAGCTGCCCATTGTAAAACCTGCCTCTCTCTCATTATGTTCTGGGTATTTTCCAGATTTTGCTTCCTTAGCAGCAGAGAAATGAGAAAGAGCCTGCAGCATCACAACATAGGAGCACAAGTCTGAACACCAGTGGAAAGCATTTAAGGTACACAAGCAGATTATTCATTACAGATTAAAATAGCCAGCTGTTTCACCCCAACTACGGAAGAAAACACCACAAAGAGTACCAGCTTTGAAACTAAAGCTTCTAATCCAGTAACGCAGTGACTATAGTAAATCAACTCCAGAGCAAAAGGATGTCAGACTAAACCTAGTGTCTTCTCCAAGTTTATGTAAGGCATTCTCCATAAAGAGACTTCAGTATTCCCTTCAGAGGGGCCACATAAAACAAAGGCAAAGATACAAAAAATAATGTTAACTCTGCAGGGTAGCTGCTAACATCCAGCATAGTTCAAGGGAAAAATCTTAGGGCACCACATTAAGCAAATAAACACTGTATTTCCCTGGTGTGTAAGGTAAGGGAGTAGAGGGAGGAGCTGGGAAAAAAAGAACAAGGTAAAATTGAGTTATACATTATATAATGAAGTTACCCAGCAATATCTTTTTTCCCCCTAGTGTTGCAATGCACTAGGCATGGCAGAGAGAAGAGCAGCTTCAGAAGCAAAGCAATTTTCCTTTTTTTTCTTCTGTTGGCAAAGGGCATACCTAAGTGTAAAACACACTCATCTTCTATAAAAATATGTAAATAAACTGAACACCCTTGCCCATGAATCAAACCACTACTACAGTAATTTGTGGAATAAACCAAAAAAGTCTTCCAGCAACATAAAAAAGCTTCAGTTCTTTCTCTGTAAAACAAGCTCTAACTAACTTCCTCTTCCTTTCTGGTTATCTGTGCAGTGTAGCATAAGTAATAAATATTTCACTTAAAGTCCTAGATTCACCTACCTAATTAAGCGCTTAAATCCCAGAGAGATTATGCTTTTCCAAGTCTGCATTTTTACCACCAGACTGTTGGTGAGATCAGTAACAGCAAGATTCAGAGGAAATGTGCGTAAGTATACCAGTGATGTCAGAACTAAACTGAATCCATCCACTCGAGGCAGGATTCATGGCTAACTACCTGCCCCCTCCTTCGTACACTGTCTACCTGGACTAAATACTCTTTGCATTCCTATGGCAGAGTCCTTGCATCTGGTACTACACACTTGATGTAATACATGGGAAAAATACTCCCTCCTCATTTCTCACCAGAAGCGAGGACTACTACTAGCTTAATGTTGAAGCAGTTTGTCTAGTTTAAAACACTTGTTCTAGGGGCAGCAGCAGCATTCTTGCAGAGGTCTTTTCATCTTTTCATTATGCAACGTTAATATTAGTTTAATGTTGCTTTCTCCTGTGGCTTATAAACACAAATCTCTAGACCTGAATAACACCCTTCATCCCTATAAGACAGAAAAGTGGTCATAACAGGCTTGTTCCCTACTTACTAGACTATTAATCTTCAAATATAAACAGCATACAAAAGAAAACAAACCTATTCAACCATCAAGTGGGAAGATCAGAGAACAAATCAGACATTATAGCGCACTGTAGTACAACTAATTTCTAGTCTATCCAGACTTCTGAATGCTTGGCTTTACAATTTCAGACATGATCTTTTAACACTTCTCTGCACATATAATCTCCAGTTTTAGACCAGTTGGCTAATATTTTTCTTTCTAAGTAAGCTTCTGTAGGCTACAACATCAAGTGGACACTCTTTTCAAATTGTATTAACAGTGTTAGTTACCCTTTTGGCATACAGAAGATATAAGAAGAATTCTTATGTCTTGCACTTCTCAGAAGACAAAGATCCACTACAACATCCTGCTACAGTCTAGGTATCCCCGGCTATTTCTTGGTTCATGCAGTTAGTACCTATCCAAGAGGAAATGTCAGAAATCACATGACACTAAACCAAAAGTTTCATACCAGAATTTATGCCACACTTTTGACACGGCCTCCTAGACAATACTGAAAAGTCACAACTATCCTAACAATCTTTGTGTCTAATGTGCTAAAACACATTAGCCTTAAGCAAAGTAGTTTTTTAAAAAAGCATTTTAAAATGCCTCAATTTATTTCAGTAGAAAAATCACTTCAGAATCTGAGATCAAAGAGAACGTGTTTGAATAAAAAAAAAAAGGCAAAACATAGTTACATTTCTGAAGTTGTTCTTTAAGAACCCCATTAGCTGGTTTTTATTTTCAGAACTTGTTTCAAACACTACGTGTAAGGTGTGGCCAAGATGCTTGTACATAAACTCACTGGATTTTATATACAGTTGCATGTGTGTAATCCATGCACGTGAATAAATTCAGTCTCACTCTCATCAGTGTCTTGAGTCTTTTCTACACAGGAAATTATAACAAGTCTCTCAATTTCCTTCTCATGTTTATGCAATTTGATATAGGCAAACATGAGTAAGCTCTACCACATGCTAAGATGACTGGAAGCCATGGAGTATCATTGGTGAAACACTAAGCTCAAGCTAGAAAACCCTGCTGAGAAGCAAAGTACAGCAGCTTAGGTTCACTGCTGTGAAAACACAGTGCCACAGCTCTGGGCTGTTTCAAGAGGGGCAACCGAAAACTGTGCCTTCAGAAGGCAACACGGACATTGTCTCAGCAACCTGGACAAAGTCAGCCATATTCAACAGGACAAACATGTAGAACCTAACATAGCTCAAGTACTACTTTATTTTATGCTGCAAGAACCCTGGCAGCTTTGTCAAATACAGAATCTGGAATAGGTTTCAAAAAAACCCTACACTAAGTACGTGCTTTTATTGGTAACTGCCAGTTTGTTGCCAGAAGTCTAATTTTAACTATGAGCACACAGTTATTCCCCTTAATAAACTACAGTACAAAAGCCTCCTTTAAAAATACTAGTTTAACCTGAACTTTTAGTCATTAGTGTTCCTGTAAATGTTGTGTTGGAGCATCTAGAACGCTTTCTTCAGCCCCAAAAGCCAGAATAATGGCATTGAACTGTACCGCATCCTACTGTATCAGTAATAAAAGAATACCTTTGCTCTGAAAATATCAAATCATTGCACATGGTCCAAATCATATCAACTACAAAAACTGTATACATGCTTGAAATACTTAAATGAATAAAAGGCTTCCACAGAAATATTCACACAGAAATATTCACTTAAATGAATAAAAGGCTTTCACTCCACCATGAGATGGTGGAGTTCAGGATCTTGTGCGGTGGGAACAGAATATTCTGCGGTAGGAACAGAATACCAAGCAGGATCGCAGCACTGGACTTCAGAAGGGCCAACTTTGGCCTTTTCAAGCAATTGCTAAGGAAAAGCCCATGGGACAGGGGACTGGAAGGTAAAGGGGCCCAAGAGAGCTGGTCAGCATTCAAGGATCACTTCTTCCAGGCTCAAGATCAGTGCATCCCACGAGGTAGGAAATCAAGGAGAACCATGAGACCTGCATGGTTAACCAGG